>NW_028317937.1:2827500-2872500 GCF_062004578.1 Staurois parvus
ACATGCCCCTTTCAATTAGTGATTCAATTACACAGAATCAGCAGCATGCATGTCATGACTGTTGAGTCTGTTGGATTTCTATTACTCTACTACACCTGCTAGTAAATTATTTGCCATGTAGAAATATAATTTCTACCAAAAACAGTGATTAATCAGGTTAGTGATGTCTGACTGCTATTATTTTGAACACAACTGTATATATAATAAATTTAAATATATGGCCAGCGCTGATATGAGAAAAAAAAAAAACAAGTTGCTAGCACAAGAGACAGTGACAACGGATCTCATAAACCAATATATAAAAAAGGGCAGCACATAAATGTATAAGAGAAAATAACTATATACACCCAGGTACTAAATAATACTCTACTAAAATTATGATCAAAATTATACTATATATACTGTACATAAAGTGACAAGCTGCTAACATCAAAATGTGCTATCACAAAATCAAAAATACCAAATAAAAAATTACCCACATTCTACAGCGCATAAAATACCCATGCATTATAATGTGTTACTATCCACAATGTAGTGGAATGTTCAAATTTTAACTCACAAAAATATAAAAGAATGTACAACCTCCACAATGCATGTGAAAAGCCATGCTTGAGCATAAAATGTGTTGCTGCCTAATCAATAATATCTAAATCATACAATACTGTATTGCAAATTATAAATTATCCTTTAATGTGTTAAAACTTAATATGACTACCCACAGCTCATTATAAACCATGCATGATTAGTCCAAATAATATAATATATGAAGTCCTTTGTGTTCATAAAATATCAGTCTTAGTGTCTTGTAATAATCAAACCATGCAAAGTGCAGGTCACCACCACCATGTACAACAGGTGTGCCCTCATCTTGAACATTGGACCCCACTAAATGACATGATAGGCAGTCAAACAGCACTTGGATTGAGTAAGAGAAGCTCTTCAGATTTACTTCTCAGTCTCTTTGCATTCACTAATTCTACAAATGGTCTTAGTACTCCAGCATTTAGGGATTAGAAAAAGCCACCATAGTGTGAACCTATTGAATCATTTTTTATTTAATAATAAAAATGCGCTTACAAGCTTCAGACAAGATGCATTGATTAACATCCATGTTGCTAGAAAAACATAATCCAAGATGTCGCTTTAGGTCTGCCCTATGTGATGACATCACTGCTCTGTCCACCTGACGCTGTGCGACCCTCCAGACTTTCTCAAAGGATGAGGGAGCCGGAGAGACACAACACATAAAATAATCATTATGGTAATATCTAAACAGTGCGGCCATCTAGAGTGCTATGAATACACACTGCAAATGTAATCTAAATGGTTGCACCACTATACAAGGCAAACTCTATCTGGCATAAATTATATTACATAAATAACATAAAAACACAATATAAGCTGAACTGATTATTCTTAAAACCTCGGAGACTAAGTAAAGCATACCAGGCATCTTACCAAAAATATATAAATCTCCCACAGGGGACCCACTAAAACATACAAATATGGAACCCTTAATGATAAAGAGAGAGAAATAATCTAAATCCATATAAACTAAATATAACTAATAAAAATGTAAATGTATAAAATAATAAATTTTAAAAATGTTATTAAAAAAAATAATGGAACATGACAGAAAAAGGTGGGTTTACCAGGGATACTGTATACTAAAAAAACTAAATATGAAAAAAATATGCATTACTAAGATCAAATTCAATGTTTAAATCATGTGGTGCTTGTACCTTTGTATAATACATCCACGACTATTCATGTTTGTTTAACTGTCTAATAAAATTACCTCCTCTCCAACCTCTACAATGTTTAGCAACTCTTTCAACACCCCAGATCTGTAGAAAGCTAGGATCACAAACATGCCCTAACTTAAAATGTTTAGAGATGTTATGTTTGGCGTATCCTTATTTAATCACTTAAAAACCGCCCGCCTGCAATGTAGGGATGGGCAGCAGCTATAGGCAAAGCGACGTACTGGTACCCATGTCCACTGTATCCACTGTCCAATGAAGATCCTGGTGAATGGGACCCAGTCATCATATGATCACAATACTAGCAAAGCTGTTAAGAAAAATCTGACTCGTAACAACTTTGCTTATCTTCCTGGTGAGCTGTGGATTGGCCCACATGGTACATGGGGCCAATTACAGCTCCCTGTACCATGCGACCAGCTGGAGCCAATCACAGATCACTATTATTTTGAACTGTATCTCATTCATGACAGTTCAAAGCAAGCATTGCATGGCAGAGCAATAATCTTTGATGCTCCTGCAATGCAAAGCATAAAAATAAATAACATATTGAGAGAATTCTTTTTAATTATTTTTTTAAACTACTTGCCGCCCCTGCCCGTCCATTGAGGATGACCGGTGGCTCTGGGCAAAGTGACGTACCCCTACGTAGCTTTATGTTTCAAGTGTGTGCACATGTGTTCGCCCCCGCTGCTCCCGTCGGTCCAAGGAGAGAAAAGAGAACACTACACTGTATGTAAAAGCACTACATTTTACACACACGTATAACTAGCACATTTAAACCTTTGATCGCCCCCTATTGTCATGGAAATTTTGTATTGTTGGTCGAACTTTAAATGTGTCATATATGAGTGTTATTCATATGTCTCTCGTGTGGCTTAATTAAAGCTCTGAAGGCTGCAATTGGGCCATGCGCATGTACAATGTATGTATTACAGTACTCAGCTCGGTAATGGATGAGATGGCGGATCTGCGCTTATAGACTGGCGTGTATACCACCACGGCATTCGATGCGAATGCCGCTGGCAGTAGACCGCGGGCCTGTATCCACATATCAGCAGCATAGTACCACATGGGCTTCATAACGCAAGGCGCCAAGCGGTGTGAACTCCGCGTGTAGGCTTATGCATATCTTACAACCCATTACTGACCTGAACTGTATCTTGGATGGATGTGTTTTAATAAAGATCGTATCGGGCCCATCCAGGTACAGACTGATATTTCTAGGGGATGCTTTTACAGAGAATGGACATACTGCTAGGAGCTGGGAAATATGACCTCAGATGGCTCATGGGGGGGAAGGGGAGGAAGTCTGCTGACCTCAGAAGGCTCATGGGGGAGGACCAGTGATAGATAATAGGAAAGGCTATGCTCCAATCGGAATGTACATCCTGTGTATAGGCACTCCCCATTGCATTGTTCGGTGGGAGGGGATTGACTTTATTCATGTGGGGGGCATGTGTGTATTTTTAATAAAACCAGGGGCTGAGTCTGAAACCGGCCCTTATGTGGATTGCAACACTAGCCTTAGAGTGTCGTGTGATCATTCTAGGGTAACAGAGCTCTAATTCCCCACATTTCAACAGAAGCTAACCAATTTGGATGGGCAGGAATCGTGTAATTTAGCTGCAGTCGTGGTAAGCGAGATTCGCACAGCTTTATGGGGGATTTCTGCGCATCCAACTGCAAGTACTCACGGTAAAGAGAAATTCGTTAAAGCGAATTTCCAAGACAGTTTCGCGAGCCTGGTGGATACTAACGCGTATTCTTGCATAGCTAACCAAGCACGAGGGGGGAATGGGCCATCATGAACTAGCAAAAAGTATGCCGGCACATTTCAGGTCTCTCTGCCATTAAGAGGATCGCTTTTTGCGTGTTCGTGTGGCTGATTTCGCTCTCGGTTAGCTAACAAGCATTACCGCTTAGCAAGGACCTAGTTTTTTGTCCTAAACTCTTGATCTGTGGGTGAAAGACCAGGGTTTTCTCTGCTGAGAGCAGCAGAGGGGTGGGTTTGGTTGGCTGGATTTGGTCAAGTTTAAAAATCTTCCAACCAAAAATTAAACGGGTATATGTTTTAGTGGGTAAAAGTTGTTGCATGTTTAGGTAAGTATTTGCGGGTTGTAGGTACTGTGGTGATTGCTTTACCCCCCTTCACGTGAGGTAATTATTACAGTGCTGAAAGGTTTAGGTTAATTGTTAACTGTTGTAAGATCTTTGTATGTAGTCTGTGCAGTGTTTTGTGGTACTACTGCTCCCAGCAAGCATGCAGCAGGGGGTCCTTTCTGTTACATGTGCATGTTAGTGTGATATGTTGGTGTTTTATGTCCGTTCTGTGATTGTGCCCAAATTGTGTTGTATGTGTGCTGTATATTGTTGTGTAATTGTCCAGTGTATGTTCTGTCCAAAAGTCTGTTTTATGTAAGAGGTTAGAGGCAATTTTGAGGCTAGTTGCTACCATGTGCTTCCCTGTGGGGGGCCATTCTAGTATCTACCATGTGCTCCTCTGTGGGGGGTCATTTTCTTGACTAACCACATGTACTCCTTTTGTTTGGTGGCCATTTTGTTGGCTACCATGTGCTTTCCCTGTTGGTGGCCATTTTGTTGAATACCACATGTGCAGTAATCTCTATGCAATGTGTATGCAGCTTTCTATATGCATTTGACCCATATTGTGTTTTTAATCCAAATTTTTTACAGTTTAAGTTGTTTGCTTTTAGCTTTAAATTTGCGTATTGCCAGCCAATTTAAAGTATGTTAAGCGAGTTTTCCCCTCACGTGTTCCACATTTAGTGAGCGCGGTGAAGTCTGGGTATTTGCACATAGATTTCTTGTATAGTGATTATGTTTTTCTTGTGTTTTTCCTGTTAAAAGTAGTTCCTTATTGTAAAGCGGGTTTGTTTTAAGCTGCTGTGTCACGTGTTTCGCGTCCAGCAGACTTTTTGTGTAAACGGTTCTAGGTGGTTGCAGTGAAGATTGCGTGTGTAACGCAGATCGTTTAGCGGTGCTGGTATGAGTGATTTTTGCGTCAGCAACAAGGTTACTTTTGGCGCAGTTTTTCGGTTTACCTCTGTGTAATTGTTTTACTGTGAAACGTCCCGTGTTTTTCATAAGGATCCACTTTGTCCTTTTTAACGGTTTTTTAGGTTGAAAAGGGGTTTTTCTGTGTGTATTAGGAAAGTTTTTTCTTTACACAAATTTCCTAAAGGTCAGTTAGCAGGTTTCCGGCCAACCAGTGACCCCTAAGTAACATCTAAGAACCCCTCTTTTTGTTTTGACTTGTGTTAGCTACTGTGTGCAGGGAGAGAAAAGCCACTTTCATCATTGTGCGGTGTGGCCTGCCAAACACAGTGGGTGATGAGAACCACATAAATTACGCTGTGCGAGTGGGCGGTCCAGGGAAGTATAACACTTAGCCTGGTTACCACAAACACTTCGGGTGGTCAGGGTCACATAAATTGCGCTGTGGGAGTGGGAGGTGTGCTCTCAGTCTGACCGCCACTTGATGCGCTTCGGGTGATCGATAAGTATCACATAAATTACGCTGTGCTGGGAAAGTGGTGGAATCAGGCCTCTCGGTAGGATCCCACCGAGTGCTCCAGGGGGTAAACAGGTACCCGGAAGCGGGATATATACCAGTGACTAGTCACGATGGGCAGTAGTCAGTCCATGAAGAGAGAGGGGGAACCAGCCCTCTTCAGGGTAAGGACAGCTGCACAACTGATGAAGGTGAGTTTGGGGGGGAAGTCTACAGAACCCCTCAAAAGGTGGAATAAATGGTCGAAGGGTACCAGATGGGAAATTCCCCGGGAAGGTACATTTGACGCATGGAGGTGGGAAAAATTCATCTCTGAGTTTGGACCACGGATGCAGGCGTCAGAACTAGAGATCGCACAGCTATGGCTTCACAGGTCAATCCAATTAGGGAGGCAGGGCATACATAAACTGGTGTCTGTCCGGAAGAACCAGGTGATGTATACCTGGCCTCCAGAGGGAATAAAACAGGAGGATCCAGTGTCAGAGGTGGAGGAAGCTCTTTCAGGGCTGACTCTACTAAGGCAGGCAGGATCAGGGTCTGCTGGGGTTCCCCAACAACCAACAGTGGCTGAGATAAGTATAACTGCACCTTTCTCTTCTGCTAGTGATGTCACTCTTGATGTACCTTCCGTGTCTTCTGTATCTATGCCTCAGCCTCTACCTCTACCTCCTCCCTGCTTCACCCCAGCTCCTTCTGTTTCCAACTATGAAGCCTTCTCAACAACCGATTTGCAGACTATCTGTGAATCAAGGGGAATAGACACCCGGTTAAGAAACAGGGTGGATTGCATCAAAGCGCTACGAACCACTGATCAGACCCCTGCCCCCCAGCTATACCCTGATCTGAGGGACCTCAAACCTGAAGGTGCAGTAAGCGAGGTGGTTAATCTAAGCCCACCGATGAAGCTGGGCCAGCCCTTGCACTCTTCCCGGACCGAGGCCTATCCAGTCAGGGTGCAGCAATTTGAAGGTCCTCCCAATGCACAGGGGGAACGGACTTTAGGGGAACGGGTAGTTTGGCATGTCCCCTTCACCCCGGCAGAGATCCGCATTATTCTGGCTGAGCTCCCGGACTATCGAGTCAATCCGAGAGGATTTGCTCGAATGTTTGGACAAAACCAGTTCAGCTATGGTATGAGCGGGTCAGATTGTGCGCAGATCCTGAGGGCAAAGGTGGGCATGGAAGTGGCCAGTACAGTGATTGCAGGGTGCTCTATAACCACGCATGAGGAGATGACTTCAGGGGGCAAAGAGTTCTGTACACAGCTAAAGGCAAAGCTTCCAGAAATGTATGGTGCTACCTCTACTACGGACATGATGAAGCTCACCCAGGGTCCTAATGAGGAAAGCGCCTGCTTCTGGCGCCGTCTCAAGCAGACGGCACTGGATGCGGATCTGGAAGTTGGACCTGATGCTCCAACTGAAGGGGTAAAGGTGACCGCGACGCACATTCTGTTGCGAGCCAAATTTTTGGAAGGCATCGATACTAAAATTCGGGAAAGGCTGGTTCTGGCCCGACCCGAATATAATGAGATGTCTATCCCTGCTATCCTTTCCACTCTTGCGGCAATAGAGAGGGAAATGGATAGAAGAAAACAGGACAAGACCAAAGTTCTTATGTCCCAGACCCCACACGAAAAACCAAGGGATCTGGGTCACAGGAAGGATAGGCCCCCACCCAGGTGCTTCCAGTGCCGCCAAACGGGGCACATGAGGAGGAGCTGTCCCCAATTACCTAAAGGTCGGTGGCAGTTCATTCCTGGTGAGTCCTCTGCCCCTGTGACCACCATGGTAAGTAACCCCTATGAATTCTCATAGGAAGTTGACAAATCGGTGTCGGCCCAGATCCATCTTTTTCTAGAGGAATTAAAATATCCCCTTCCTTGCCTCACCGACACCAGTGCAGCAAGAACGGTCTTGCGAAAACAGGACATCCAAGGCAAGGTACCCCTCTCAGGGGAAAGCCCTCCTAACCCCTACTAACCTCACTATCAAACGATGCACTATTCTTAACCCAGCTTCTCTTCTTCCTGTATTGGAAGATGAGAAGGGGGGGGGGAGGACAGCAACGATAGTGCTGAATTTTGCAACACGACTAACAATACTAACACCTCTTCTGCTAACATGTCTTCTTTGTCCACTACTAACCTCTCTTCCAAAGGACACGACTGCATTTCTTTGGTGGAACTGGAGTCAGCGGCGACACACCCCATATCACCCCGAGAGTAGCGGTAAGGTTGAACGTCTTCCGATACCCAAAAACCTTGGCCTGAGTGTCCCCCCATTGCCCCCTATTCCATCCGGAATGCCCCTCGGCAACCACATGGGCTGTCACCCTACGAGGTGTTGTTTGGGGGACCTCCCAAAACAGGGTTGTACTTTCCTCAACAGTTGTCGTCTTTGCATTCACAGCTTACAGGTTATGTGCAATCTCTGCAACGGGAGCTGCAGAAGATACACCATCGGGTTCGCGAATCGCTCCCCGATCCAAATGCAATAACAGGTGTTCTTTCTATTGAGCCAGGTGATTGGGTCGTCCTAAAGAAACATCAAAGAACCGGACTCGAGCCACGGTTCACCGGACCATACCAAGTCCAGCTGACGACACCTACCTCACTCAAGCTCGAGGGACGAGACAACTGGGTGCACGCAAGCCACTGCAAGAAGCTTTTCAGCTACACCAGAGAATGAGGGGTGTCATTTTCCTTTTTCTTTTTGTTTGTATGTCTTACATGTGTGTGAACGGAGGAAAAGACGGCAGATACCCCAACCTTTTATTTAAAATGCACCTGCGTTTAGCCAGAACCGCCAACAAAACCAACTGTTGGGTATGCTCTAAGCCCCCACCCAGTCATCACATGTCCGCAATGGCCGCTGTTCATGCCCTATATGACATCCGCGTCGGCATGAAAAAGCAAGGGACCCCTGGTCAGCCCCCACGTAGACATTTGTCGGTAGAACTTAATGACACATTTTTAGCAGGTAACATCAGTTTTAGCACCAATATTAGCTCTAGCTCCTGTAGGACCCTCGTCAGTCCATTATGGGTAACTGGACAGCTAGGCAGCCCTCAGGTGTGCTTTAACATCAGCTTTGGCACAGGTAACAAGTTTGTTGGGACTACCACCTGCGAGGGAGGTATAACTGTCAATCTGACTAACCAGACTTCCCTTCTGAGTAACCACACTGACCGACCAGACCACGTGTGTTGGAAGGACGGATGTGATGTGCAAACTGAGGGAGCAATCCCCCAGTCTGTGCAACTGTTGCTCAGTGCCAGAGGCCGAACGAGGAACTCCTCCTGCTCTGCTCTGACAGGTCCATACTATTTTCTGTGTGGTTCGGCAGCCTATAGAACATTTCCCCAGAACGCGAAAGGTTCGTGTGCCCTCATAAAGCTAGTCCCCGCATCCTATGTAGTGATGGATCATGAAGAGTTGATGGTCCACAAGAAGGTAAGGATGGCAGGGAGAGTTCGCAGGGAGCTGTTCTCTGAGGGCGACCAGGCATGGGCTTGGTTCCCCTCATGGACAGGATGGGGAATAGAACTTATGAAGCGCCTGAACAATTTTTCTGTCATCGTGGATAGTATGTTTAACGAGACCGTAGAGGCTGTCAGAGAAATTGCCCAAGAACAACGGCAGATGGGAATTTTAGTGCTTCAGGAGAAGATGGCCCTTGATTACCTTTTAGCCGCCAAAGGGGGGTTCTGTGAGTTCATCGGAGAGGATTGTTGTACTTGGATAGAAGACACCGATGACAAGGTCCAGGCCCATATGGACAAAGTTAGTGAACTACAGGGAAAAGCTAGAGCTATAGCTAGAGAGGGTTGGTATCCGTTCAAGGGTTTGGGAGGATTGGGAGATTTCCTGTTCTCCATCGGATCTTGGTTGAAGGAAGTGGGAGTGTATGTCCTGATGCTTCTCTTTTTCCTCTGCCTCTTATATGCCGCGGTGAGATGTTCCTGTTGCCTCATCGACCGTGTAAGCCAAGCTCGGGCAGACGACCACATCTCCATGCCCGCTCCTGGGATCCCACTCCAACCACTGATCGGAGGAAGACCTCACCAACCAACCACCTTCTCTACAGATTACGTCCTGGCTTCCCTCTAATTTATCTCTCTGAAGACCACATTCTCCAAGACCTTCAAGCAAGCTTCAAGCCTCATCATGGTTTGTGTCTGCGATTTGGAAAACTGTCTGGGTCGAGACCAACCTTGTGTGGCCCCGTCTGCAGGGGCAATTTGAGAATCTGTTGCTGGATCTCCCCAGACCACCGTGGGATCACAAACCTTATTCATACCACAAGTCTGTTTGTGGTTTTTGCAAGAGCCTTCCTGTAGTGAAGGTTCCAACGCTCTTGAGGATCATCGCTTCAATCAAGCCTGTTTGCGTCGAGTTTGCGTCGGGTCTTGTTGTTTCAGGTACCCCGTGGAGCTTTATTCTCAGGGACAACTACAGGAACTCTTTGAGGTTTTGAGTCTACACCCATCAAGCTGAAGAAGATCAAGAAGGGACACGAGGAGAATATGATAAAACAGGAGGGAATGTCATGGAAATTTTGTATTGTTGGTCGAACTTTAAATGTGTCATATATGAGTGTTATTCATATGTCTCTCGTGTGGCTTAATTAAAGCTCTGAAGGCTGCAATTGGGCCATGCGCATGTACAATGTATGTATTACAGTACTCAGCTCGGTAATGGATGAGATGGCGGATCTGCGCTTATAGACCGGCGTGTATACCACCACGGCATTCGATGCGAATGCCGCTGGCAGTAGACCGCGGGCCTGTATCCACATATCAGCAGCATAGTACCACATGGGCTTCATAACGCAAGGCGCCAAGCGGTGTGAACTCCGCGTGTAGGCTTATGCATATCTTACAACCCATTACTGACCTGAACTGTATCTTGGATGGATGTGTTTTAATAAAGATCGTATCGGGCCCATCCAGGTACAGACTGATATTTCTAGGGGATGCTTTTACAGAGAATGGACATACTGCTAGGAGCTGGGAAATATGACCTCAGATGGCTCATGGGGGGGAAGGGGAGGAAGTCTGCTGACCTCAGAAGGCTCATGGGGGAGGACCAGTGATAGATAATAGGAAAGGCTATGCTCCAATCGGAATGTACATCCTGTGTATAGGCACTCCCCATTGCATTGTTCGGTGGGAGGGGATTGACTTTATTCATGTGGGGGGCATGTGTGTATTTTTAATAAAACCAGGGGCTGAGTCTGAAACCGGCCCTTATGTGGATTGCAACACTAGCCTTAGAGTGTCGTGTGATCATTCTAGGGTAACAGAGCTCTAATTCCCCACATTTCAACAGAAGCTAACCAATTTGGATGGGCAGGAATCGTGTAATTTAGCTGCAGTCGTGGTAAGCGAGATTCGCACAGCTTTATGGGGGATTTCTGCGCATCCAACTGCAAGTACTCACGGTAAGGAGAAATTCCAAGACACTATTAACCCTTTGATTACACCATCACTAAGCCAGTGCCATTAATACAGCGTCAGTATACAGAATTTTTCACTGATCATTGTATTATTACTACAAGAGACATCAGATAGCATCAGGGTCAGTTATTGCCCCTCCCAGCGAGGGTCAGATAGCGTTAGATTGCCCGAACACTGTCGCATTCATGCTATAGTTCGCTGATCACCCCCATTACTAGTATAGTGTTTGTAAGGATCAAAATATTGGTCACGAACAGAATTATAATAGTTCCTCCTTAGTTAGCATAGTCTCCCCAAAAACGCAGTGTTAGCAGGATCGGCCCTGTTCGTTGCCAGCACTAGCGTTTAGCCCCTCCACGGTTTTTCACTGAAGATTTGTAATAATTGATTGTGAGCCAAAGCAATTTATACACAAAACAATACATACCCACCCACCCAAATCCACCTCTACCAGACAATTTGCATGGAAACCTAGCACGGTTTCTGACTTGAAACATTTTTTGGGCCTAACCCTCAACATAGGCATTACAAAAAAAAAAATTGTGGTCATATTGGTCCACAGGTCTGATTCATCATATGCCCATGTCTCTGTTGTTACATATATGCCCAACAAGAACCAGCAACATACTTGTACATACTGGACTTTGAATGGTTGGTTATACTGGGATGACGCCTGCAGCTGGAGGCATCATCCTGGTATCGTTTTTTTCAGCTGGTGGTTACCTTTCATGTAAAAACAATCCTAGCCACTGGATCACTTTTACAAGCAGTGGGAGAGATTGTTCTCCACCAGCCGCCTTCCGTGGCTTTCTTGGGCATTCCCGTCCCACAAGGGAAATCTGAGAATGCAGCCGGCGGTTACGCCGGCTTACCATACAGCTGATCGGAAACCAGAGTGGCTTTAATCATTTCTATAGTCTAAGAAACTGGAAGCTATGAGCATTTCATCATTTCGGTTTCAACGGATAAAAACAGCGCCATATTGTAATTGGGAAAGCATCTGATCAGATGCTTTAAGAGCAAAGGAGAGACCCCAGATTTCTCAGAAAAGAGTACCTGACACTGCCTATTGCTATCACAGGTGATGTTTACATTACCTGTGATAGCAAAAAAAGAGAGAAAGGGACAGTGTAAAAATAAACAAATCAAAATTAAAAATAACAAAAATTACCCCCACCCCTATGCACATGCACAAAGGTGAATGCAAGTGTCAGTCCCATGTCGATATGTAAACAGAGATTGCACCATGCATGTGAGGTATCACTGCGAACATCAGGTTGAGGGCATGAATTCTAGCACTAGAAGTCCTGTGTTAATATAAAGTGGTGACCTCTAAAGGCTTTTAAAGTGTCGCTAATCGATATTAAAAATGTATGTCACCGCTGCACGGGCGTGTGCAGTTTTAAAGAATGTCATGTTTGGTATCCATTTACTCAGCATAACATCATCTTTTATATTTTATCAAACAATTTGGCAATATATTGTGTTTTTGTTCATTCAAATTCAAAAAAAGTGTATTTTAGCCAAAAACTTAGAGTTTGAAAAATCGCCACGTAAATACTGCATAACATAAAAAATTTCAACATCCACTGTATTATTCTCTAGGGCCCATGATTTAAATAAATATATGTGTGGGGCTTCAAAGTAATTTTCTAGCAAAAAACAGTTTTTTCATGTAAACAAAGTGTCAGAAAAGGTTTTGTGTTAAAGTGGTTAGAGTGGGTGATGTGTGGCATAATTCTAATGTTGGAAATGAAATGCCAAGATAGTAGAAGCACCCCTCCAAATGACCCCTTTTTTTGAAAGTACACACTCCAAGGTATTTGCTAAGGGGCATAGTGTGTATTTTTAGATCTCATTTGTTGCCACAAGTTTTTGAAAAATGAAGAAAACAAAAATTTCTTTTTTCTTTTTTCAAAACCCTGTGATAAAAATGATATCTGCAAAATACTCACCATGCCTCTTATCAAATTCCTTGGTCATATGAGGGGGTGTTTGTACTATCCCAGCATTTTAGGACCTCCGAAACTGTTATAAGTAGTGAGGAAGTGATATGAGGAAATATGCCCTCTGAAGGTGGTCATTGGATTTTGGGACCCTGTTTGTGGCTAGGATGCCAAAAAGTTTCTCATATGTGGCACCCCCATACTCAGAAGTAGCAGAATGTGTTTCAGGGTGAGCCATATACAATTTAAGTGACAACTTTGTGTAAGAAAAAAACAATTTTTTGTCATTTTCCAAAAATTTGTGGCAAAAAATAAAAAATTCCATGAACTCAACATGCCTCTCAGCAAATTCCTTGGGGTGTATACTTTCCAAAAAGAGGTTTTTGTACTGCCCTGGCATTTTAGCACCGCATGAAATGTGATAGGCAGTCAGAAAGTAAAAGCTGCATGAATTTCAGTATATATACACCATAGTTTATAGATGCTCTAACTTTCACACAAACCAATTAATATACACATATTGGGATTTTTTTTTTAACAAAGACATGTAGCAAAATACATTTTGGCCTAAATTGATGACTAACTTTGACTTTATTGGATATTTTTTAAAACTGAAAGTAGAAACTATAATTTTTTTCACAATGTTTGGTATTTTTAATTTACATTACCAAAAAGAAAAAAACCCAGTGGTGATAAATTACCACAAAAGAAAGCACTATTTGTTTAAAAAAAGAACACAAATTTTGCTTGGGTACAGTATTGCATGACCGTACAATTACCAGTTGAAAATTACTAGCGTGAAAAATGACTTGGTCATGAAGGGTAAATCTTCCAGAATTGATGTGGTTAAAAGGTAATAAATATGTTCCTTCATCCTAGTAAATGCATTCCTGGGAGGTACGTCCTACATATTGTAGTCCACAAGGACATTCCATCATATACACAACACCTTCTGTGGCACAGGTAATAAAACTGTTAATTTTAGATTTTCCTCCAGTTGCAGTTGCCACAAACTCTTTTCTTTTTTTTCCTATTTTATTTAGTCTCTCTACAAGCGTGGCATTTCTTACAAGCATCTGATTTTAGAAAAAAAGATAGATTATTTTGGAGGATCCCAAACTGATATTACAAGCTTACTGCTAAATGTGGGTGCCCTCCTGTAAAATCTATGAACAGTAGCACTTCAGCTGATTAGATCAATTGTTCACAACGTACTCATGCTTCCATTTGGCAATTAAAATTTTTGCTACACATGGGGGGGGGTAAATTTGGCTTCCATGGCGATGCCAATCAATTGTTGATAGTATTGGGAGTCGTACCAGAAATAATTGTGATTAAGTGCAAATTATTTTCAAAAATAATTTTTTTTGTGTTTACCAGAGGGTCCACTTAAGTATCCATTGCCCATTTCACTGATTCAATTGCATCCTTATGATAGGGTATAATGAGTTCACATCTGCTGTGACCAATCTACAATCATTTTCACACTTCAGATCTTCCAAAGTTTGCAATACATGTGTTAGGGATCCTACCAGCGGTAGCCTCTAGCGCTCCACAGACCGGAATCCCCCAGGGCGCAGAGTCTAAGCCCCAACCTGCTTGTTCACCAGGGCCCCTGATGGTGGGGATGGACTTGGAGCAGGCCGAGACCAGGTCGCGGCCCCTGGATTCTTCCAGCTGCGGTAGAAGCACCGCTGGCGGTGTGTAGCAGATGAGAGTGTGATGTGAGGAGGTAACAAGTGCAGCGTCGGGCAGGCCGGGTCGGTAACGGTGGTGGCGGTGTGGTACAAAATCAGCAGGCAGAGGGATCAACAGGTCACAAGCCGGGTTTGGTAACAGGAGATCAAAACGTGCAGGGTTAAGCAGGAGAATGGTCAGACAAGACAGGAGACAATCAGCAAAATCAGGGTCAGGCAGGGTCGGCAACAAGGCAATCTACAACGCAGGAACTCAGGGAACAGGTAAGACCATACGGCAATTAGAGTGCAGCTCTGACCTGTTTAAATAGGGCGCCCTGATTGGTGCCAGGCTCACGTCCGCTGCAATCGCAGGTGCCCTGGTCCCAATGCTCGCACGCTAGTGCGGCCGGGCACACCGCACATGTGCAGACTCGCACGCAATCACGGCAGACACTGGGGTCCCTGACATTGCCCCCCCTTATGGGCAGCCTCCGGATGCCCACCAGACCCCTCCTTTGAGGCTGGTTACGAAGGAATTCCCGCATTAATCTGGGGGCATTGACATTCTGGGCAGGTTCCCACGAATTCTCCTCCAGCCCATAGCCCTTCCACTTGATCAGGTATTGCACCTGACCACCCCTTTTCCTGCAATCTAAAATTGCCTCTACCTCAAATTCTTCCTCCCCGTTGATATTTATGGCCTCTGGAGGTCTAGACATGCGGTCTAAAAAGGGGTCTGGAACTGCAGCTTTTAACAGCGATATGTGGAAAACTGGATGCATCTTGAGGGATTCAGGGAGAGCCAGTTTAAATGCCACTTCATTAACTTTGCGTTCTACTTGAAAGGGTCCCACAAATTTGGGTGCCAATTTTCTAGATGGGTATGTCAGCTTTAGGTTGGCTGTTGACAACCAAACCCGATCCCCAGGGTGTATGACCAATTCTCCCTTTCTCCTCCTGTCACAGAACCTTTTACTGTCTTCTTGGGCCTTAGCCATTGCTTCCTGTAGTAACTTGTTATTGGTAGTAAAGAATTCTAAAGTGTCCCGAGCTGCAGGGACTGAGTTCTCAGGAACTAGGTCTGGCAGGAAGGTAGGGTGGAACCCATAATTGGCAAAAAATGGGGATTGGTTGGTGGCGGAATGATTTGCATTATTATATGCGAATTCCGCCATTGGTAAAAGTGTCAGCCAGTCATCCTGCAGGAATGATGTATAGCATCTCAGGTATTGCTCGAGCGTCTGATTGGTTCGCTCTGTCTGGCCATTTGTCTGGGGGCGATATGCAGATGAGAAAGATTGAGAAAGATAACTAGCGCTTTCCAGAATCTGGATGTAAATTGCACCCCCCGGTCCGAAACAATTTCTCTTGGTACCCCGTGAAGCCTCACAATCTCTTTAATGAACACTTGGGCTGTTTCAGAGGCAGATGGAGTTTTGGCAGATGGCTAGTGAAAGAAAATGGGCCATTTTAGAAAGGCGATCCACTACCACAAAGATCACGGTGTGATCTTGCGAAGGTGGCAATTCTACAATAAAATCTAAGGAGATAATACTCCAGGGTCAGTTAGGTATTGGTAAAGGTCTCAATAGGCCCCAGGCCTTGTCTCTGGTGGGTTTATTCCGGTTGCAGATGGGGCAAGACCTCACATACGCTTCACAATCCTTGGCCATGTTTGGCCACCAAATTGTCGCGCCAAATCGGTAGTTTTATGTATCCCAAAGTGCCCTGCTAAGGGATGGTCATGGCAGTAACCTAACACCAGAGACTGGGCCTCCTTGGGCACCAAGATCTGTTCCCCCCTCCAGAAAAGACCTTCTTTGTTCTGTAAAGAGATTACAGGCAGATCAGGAACCCGGGTGGAGGCAGCCTGCAGTTTAGATAACAATTCAGATTGAAGCAGCAAGAAGCTACCTGCTGGCAGGATGGTATCTGGCTGGGGTGATTCCCTAGGGTCCTCAAACATCCAGGAAAGAGCATCCGGCTTAGTGTTCTTTGACCCAGGACGATAAGTTATATGGAGATTAAACCTTGCAAAGAACAGTGCCCATCTAGCCTGGCATGGACGGAGGCGTTTGGCTGTTTTCAAGTACTCAAGGTTTTTATGGTCAGTATAGACCAGAATGGGATGTTGGGCTCCCTCTAACAGATATCGCCATTCCTCCAGAGCTGTCTTAATGGCCAGTAATTCCCGATCTCCGATATCATAGTTCCTTTCCGAAGGGGAGAGCTTCCTAGAAAAGAAGGCCACTGGGTGCATTAGCTCCTTGGCCCCTACCCTCTGTGACAACACCACTCCTACAGCCACTTCTGATGTGTCTACCTCTAGTATATAGGGCAATGACACATCAGGATGGCTCAGAATGGGAGCCGTTGTGAACAGCTTCTTCAATGCCTCAAAAGCTGCCTGTGCTGCTGGGTCCATTGGAAACGTACTCCCACCTTGGTGAGCTGGGTGATGGGTACTACCAGGCCAGAAAAGTTCTTTATAAATTTTCTATAAAAATTGGCGAACCCAATAAATCTCTGAACTCCCTTTTTATCCGTGGGGCAGGCCATTCCGAGATGGTTGAGATCTTCTGAAGGTCTATAGCAATCCCCGTGGTGGAGATAATTAGACCAAGAAATTAAATGCTTTCTTGCTCAAAACAGCATTTCTCGGCTTTAGCGTAGAGTCCATGCTGCCGGAGACGTTCCAGAACACTCCTAACATGTTCCCGATGTGCTTCCAAGGATGAGGAGAATATCAAAATGTCGTCCAGGTAGACGATTACAAAAATGTCAAGGAAATCCCTGAAAATGTCATTGACAAAGTGCTGGAAGGTGGCTGGCGCATTACATAAACCAAAAGGCATAACTAGGCATTCAAAATGCCCGAACCGAGTGCGAAACGCCGTCTTCTGCTCGTCTCCCTCACGTATTCATACCAGGTTATAGGCACCCCTGAGATCTAATTTAGAAAAGATGGATGCTGTCTTCAACCTCTGGAATAATTCTGGGACCAGAGGAAGGGGGTAGCGGTTTTTGATCGTAATTTTATTGAGATCCCTGTAGTCAACACAAGGTCTCAGTTATTGGTCCTTTTTCTTGACAAAGAAAATCCCTGCCCCGGCCGGTGATGTAAAAGGGCGGATAAACCCCTTCCGGAGGCTCTCATCGATGTATTCTTTTAGTGCCCCTAACTCCCGTTCTGATAGTGGGAAAATGCGGCCGAACGGGATCTCAGAGCCCGGGAGCAGATCAATAGGGCAATCATATGCCCGATGTGGGGGGAGAACCTCTGACCCCCATGGGCTAAACACATCCAGGAATTGATGATAGGCCGCAGGCACAATTTAGGCTAACTCGGCATCAGAGCTTACCGCTAATAGGGCCTGTGTATCTAGTGATAACCTAGATAAACAATGTTCCTGACAGTATCGTGAGCAGAACTGGACTAGCCCGGTCCTCCAGTCAATATGGGGGTCGTGAGCTCGTAGCCAGGGGAGCCCCAAAATAATGGGAAATAGGGGGGGACGCAATGGCGTCCAAACGGAGGAGCTCCTGATGATGTCCTGCCACCGTGGTGTGTATAGGAAGGGTCTCCCGATCTACCGACCCCGATTTTTATTTGAGACCCATCTGCCAAGAAAATATTCAAGCGCTGCTCTTTAGCGAGTAACGGTATCTGGGTAGCAAAACCGAGGTCGACAAAGCAACTACATGCCCCGGAGTCAATTATAGCCGTCACCTGTATGCTTCTTCCGGGGAGCTGAAATGACACAGGCACAGCCAAGTGAGTGGGGTTGCCTGCGCACACAGTAGATATAGAAGAAAAAATAAAGGAGGACTTACAGTATTTCTCCGGACAGGAGCGCACCATATGACCCGCTGCTCCGCAGTACAGACACAAATTGTGAACCCGACGCCTCTGTCGTTCCTCTGTAGAAAGGGAAGGCCGCATCAAGCCGAGTTGCATGGGTTCGGCCCCCTCTGACGGTTCTGGACTCCTATCGCCGACACTGACCCTGGGCATGACCAGTACCCTTGGCAGCATCCATGAGGTTCTTTGCCCCTGGCTGGACCTCTCCTGTCTCCTCTTCTGCAATATGCGATCGATTTGGATGGCCTGATCTATTAGGTCTTCCAAAGAGTCAGGGATTTCTATTCTTGCCAACTCGTCCTTTAACGGCTCCGACAATCCCAACCGGAATTGGTGGTGTAGGGCTGCGTCGTTCCATTGCATATCTACACTCCATTGCCTAAAATCAGCAGCATAATCCTCAGCAGCCCGGTGCCCCTGTTGCAGGGAATAGAGGGCTTCCTCAGCCGAGGCAGCCCGATGCGGGTCGTCGTACAGCTGTGCTGCGCCTGAAAGAAGGAGGCTACAGTGCTCAAATGTGGGTGGTGGCCCTCCATCAGGTGATGGGCCCATCCTTGAGGTTCACCCTGCAGCAGGGATATAACAAATCCCACCTTCACCTATTCCGAAGAGAAGGTCCGGGGTTGCAGGTCAAAGTACAGCTGGCAGGAGTTCTGGAAGGCCCTGAACTTCCCTCGGTCCCCATAGAACCGCTCAGGGGTAGGTACTCTTGGTTCTGGCGGAGGAAGGGAAAAGGCTGCTCCAGTGGAAGGCCCTGCTGAACCCGTGGCGGAAGGCATTGCCACTGCGCCCGATATGGTGGGTGCCGGTGTGGCCAAGTTCTGGACCTGTCCCTCCAGGTGTTTGTACCCCTCTTCAAGTGTTCACAGCTTGTGTGAGTGCCGCCAGATGTTGGCACATCTCTTCCCAGGGTGAGGGTCCTCCTCCAGACTCTGTCATGGCCGTATGGTTCTGTTAGGGATCTTACCAGCATTAGCCTCTAGCGCTCCACAGACCGAAATCCCCCAGGGCGCAGAGTCTAAGCCCCAACCTGCTTGTTCACCAGGGCCCCTGATGGTGGGGATGGACTTGGAGCAGGCCGAGACCAGGTCGCGGCCCCTGGATTCTTCCAGTTGCGGTAGAAGCTGCGCTGGCGGTGTGTAGCAGGTGAGAGTCTGATGTGAGGAGGTAACAAGTGCAGCGTCGGGCAGGCCGGGTCGGTAACGGTGGTGGCGGTGTGGTACAAAATTAGCAAACAGACTGATCAACAGGTCACAAGCCGGGTTCGGTAACAGGAGATCAGAACGTGCAGGGTTAAGCAGGAGAATGGTCAGACAAGCCAGGGATCAAGACAGGAGACAATCAGCAAAATCAGGGTCAGGCAGGGTCGGCAACAAGGCAATCTACAACGCAGGAACTCAGAGAACAGGTAAAACCATACGGCAATTAGAGTGCAGCTCTGACCTGATTAAATAGGGCGCCCTGCGCCCTGATTGGTGCCAGGCTCGCGTCCACAATAGCGAGTGCGCATGCGCGAGCGCCACTGCAATCGCGGGTGCCCTAGTCCCAATGCTCGCACGCTAGTGCGGCCGGGCACACTGCACATGCGCAGACTCGCACGCGATCGCGGCAGACACTGGGGTCCCTGACAACATGTTTAGTGCCCTTTAAAAAAAAAAAAAAAAAAAAAAAGCTTCTATTTTCTACATTAGGGGTTGGATAAGAAATTCTATATACTTTCCTAATCTGGCATATAAACCACCAATATCATTGATTGGTCTCCCTGGTGGTTTGCCTTAATTTTTATGAATTTTAGGAAGATAATATACAGTTTAATTGGTGTTCTACAGGCCAAGGGTAAAAGATACTCACTTTCTTTTTCATTTAAAATTTTCCATTTCTTGCCTTTCTCTATAAATTTCTTCAGTCCCTTATTATAAAATACTGAGGAAAAATCCTATGTTGGAATATATCTATTGCCATCGTTCAACAATCCTTGAATCTCATTTTTATAATCTTCCTTTTTCAAGATGACAATACCTCCTTCCTTATCCACCAGGCAAATCACAACATTGTTTCTTTTCTCCAAGACATGTTAAAGGATAATTCATAATTTGCAATGTGGTATTGTATGTTTTAGATATTCTTGACTGTGCAGCAACACAATTTATGCTCACGCATGGTTTTTCACATGTGTTGTGGTGGTTGTGCATTTTTTTTTATATTTTTGTGATTTATAATTTGAGCATTACAATACATTGTGGATATTAACAAATTATAAAGTCATGCATGTACATTTTATGTGTTGTGGTATGTGGGTACATTTTTATTTGTAATTTGAGCAATGCACTATATATTTTTGGTAAATTTATATATATACCTCATGTCTTTCCAGGGTTTATGCACACTTGTCACTAGAGATGGGTGCTGCTAGTGACGAGAGAAGGTCATCCAGTTCCCAGGGTAAAGATGACAAATTGTGCTCCCCACACGGGTGGAGGAGGTCATGGGGATAATAGCAACACAACAAATTATATGTAATGTTTGCAGCAAAATGTTCTGTGCATAAATATGAGGATGACAGTGGAAAATGAATAAATATCTCTGAGTCAGTGGTCTCACTAGAATTAAAAAAAAAAAAAAAGGGTCTCACCCTAAGAGTTAAAGGGGATAAAATGTCTCTGTACTGTTGTCAATCTGAAGAGGACTGATTGGCATCTCTGTCAGTACGATAAAGGATTGCTGCCCCTGGAATGACAGCAGTCATTTTTTCCTCCAAAACCTGGAAAATATATAACAGACATGAGAATTTTTCCCATTTAATAGCAACAGCCCTCAAGAAGGGGGAGAGTCTTTTTCTACCGAAATGCATTGGTTTGATGTACTTGTCGTTACTCTTAATAATTGCCTCCTATTCTACCATTAAAAGTGCATTCTTTTGGACATCAGGCATTTCTTCTTTTCTACTCTTCCAAGTATACATGTGGAATGACCTCAAAGCTGGCCATACCAGAAAAGCAGCAGCCCAAATCCTTAGAGGGTTTACCGCCAATATCCACCATTGGGTACAACTGACTGGAGGGACTTCTCCCTATTCACCCACGCAAGGAAGAATCCATCCACGACCAGTACAGATTCAGTCAGTCTAGTGCAGTCTTCAGCACAAACAAGATAGTAGGATAAAGGAGGGGAGGATCTGCTGTGGATTGCTTTATTGCACGTAATTTCAGCTCTGCCCCATTCATGCCAGTTTTGCTATGGCAATTTTTTTGCTACCTCCTTTTTCAGGTGAGTAGTCACAACTTTGTTTTCTTACTTGCGCTTTGCAGTCACATTTAGGAGGAATGCAATAGCACCCTGTTTTTCTTTTGTGATGGTTTCCTAGAAAAGTTAAGACATAACTTAGCTAATTCTTTTTCACCAAGGCTTCTGCCATTTATAAATTTTTACCTTATGCACCAGTGTCAGTGCTTTGAACTTAATTTTTTTTTGTTCTGACTTATGCTTCATTATTTTGCTTTTCTACTTGACACCGACTTGTTCCAGTACCTTATATCTTGTCATTCAGAGGCAGTATATTATGGTACAGTTCTAATTTTCTTTTATAATGCTTAAAGTGGAACTGCATTGCATCTGACTACCATAAAGAAAAAATGCTATATATTTCATTTTTAATATTCAAAACAAACTTGTCCGTCCATCCATGCTTTATTTTGCTGAGAAATCATTTTGAAAAACACCACCTGGCATTTCTGGCAGTAGCCATCTTAAGTAAGGGCAGGTGATTCATGTAGCAGTTACTTCCTGTCCTTAGTTCAGGCATTGGCTGAGCGGAGAACCCTCCCCTCCTGAAGTCTCCTGGGATGTATGACATCTTTTGCCTAGGCATAGAAACCAGGAAGTAAATTAGGGAATGCAAAAAAATGGTTAACAAGTAAATATGATATAGTTTCCTATTTACTAATGTTAGCAGTATAAGGATTAGATATACAGTATCTCAGAGAAGTGAGTACACCCCTCACATTTTTGTAAATATTTTATATCTTTTAATGTGACAACACTGAAGAAATGACACTTTGCAACAATGTAAAGTAGTGAGTGTAGAGCTTGTATAACAGTGTAAATTTGCTGTCCCCTCAAAATAACTCAAAACACAGCCATTAATGTCTAAACCGCTGGAAACAAAAGTGAGTAGACCCCTAAGTGAAAATGTCCAAATTGGGACCAATTAGCCATTTTCCCTCCCCGGTGTCAAGTAACTCGTCAGTGTTACAAGGTCTTGGGTGTGAATGGGGAGCAGGTGTGTTAAATTTGGTGTTATCGCGCTCACTATCTCATACTGGTCACAGGAAGTTCAACATGGCACCTCATGGCAAGGAGCTCTCTGAGGATCTGAAAAAAAGAATTGTTGCTCTACATAAAGATGGCCTGGGCTATAAGAAGATTGCCAAGACCCTGAAACTGAGCTGCAGCACGGTGGCCAAGACCATACAGCAGTTTAACAGGACAGGTTCTACTCAGAACAGGCCTCAGAATGCATGATGTAGGTTCACAGCAATAGATTCCAAATGCAAATACCACACTTAGACTCAACTTCAGATCTTTTACCTGCTTAATTGATGAAGAAATAACGAAGGAGTAGCCTACACCTGGCCATGAAACAGCTTTTGATTCAATTGTCCAATTACTTCTGGTCCCTTGAAAAAGGGGGGGTGGCTACTCTTAAGAGCTGTAATTCCTAAACTCTTCCTCCAATTTGGATATACATACCGTAAAATGAAACCTGAAAGTGTGCACTTTCAGCCCATATCCATTATATAACTATAGCTTGAATATGTTTTGGTAAATACCTGAAAAACCTAAAATTGTGCCTGTGTCCAAATATATATGGACCGAACTGTATATATAGTTGTGACGATCACGGCGTCAGACCCCAGTTCTTCTCACCAAACTCGGGACCGAAGGACTAGCCAATCTAAAACCGTGCTGTCACGTGCGTAACAATGCCACGCCCAGCTGCACCCTGCACACAGATTTTCCAGCTAATGGACCACAACCTGTGTACTTGCAGCCTGAGAGCGATTGTTACTGGGTCAGGTTAATTACGCAATTAACCCTTCAAACTGCCACCATCTCCTTTTTGTACAGAGAAAGAGGAAACTCGGCAATATCAGCAATAACACTATGATGTTTGAATAATCATCTGTATACCACTGTCACCGCAGGCAGGTTATACAGAGGTTTAAAACACACACACCGTAGCACTTTTCAGAGGCAGGGGTTCTTAGTTTGCATTAAAGAGCTTTAGAAACAGTTCAACACTTTCAGAAAGTAAGATTTATTACTAAAAGGTCAAAAGGGTGCAAATAAAATATTTACAGAAAAAGATGTAGCCAATATATATATATATATATATATATATATATATAAATATACAGAGAACAATAGCACAGCAAAGTGATAACAGAAAGGAATTTAGATAAAGTACTTGCCGTCAGCCTGGGTTAAGATCAGGTTTCAGAGCAAAAGGACAGTCTCCCAAGTGGGTTCCGATGTTAAAAAGGGAGAATTCTTCAACTTCAACTCAGCTTAGCTCAGCTTTTTCTAGAAACTCCACAGGGTGTCTCCCTGAAGCAGAGAACCAATCGCCTCATTTGGGGAGGGGGTTGTGTAGGCAGGGAGCTCAGGCTATGACCAAAGCCTTCACAAATTATACTATGGCCAATACCTTTTCCTAGATACATATAACATTCTATCCATGAGTAGATTAATATGCAGAATCTTCTGCTGAACGTCTACATATGAAATATGAGATACCTTCTTGGATGGTTAAGAAGATATAATTTTCTGCTCTCCTGTATATGTCAGATAGGGGGTGTAATATACCAGGCGATTTGTATTAAAGTGAGCCATCCGAATATGTGCTCCAGGTTTGTGTAATTATTTCTTATTTCGAGACATAAAATTATATAGAAAACTGGGTTTTAAAATGTAAGTCTGTTTTACGACTCCATGGAATGTCTTTTGACGCTCAGTGAGGGTTCGGTTTATGGCTTTACGACATCCCAGATTGTGAAGCTAACAGGCATCTAGGCACCAGCTCGGCTGGGATTTTATAGCCATGGAGCTCTCCCACTGGATTTGGGAGAGATACAAAATAGAGGGGTTTGGAGCAAAATGGATGACCGCGTCCATCTCTGTGTGCATGATTCCTACAATAGTGACAGGATGAGACCCTGTCACTGTGAGAAGATTTGACACAGGATTCGCATTTAGGGTGAATGCAACGTTCCAGACTAATGTTTCTGGGCAGAAAAAGCTGCAGATTTGGCTTTTTCTGGAATCTGCAGCTCTGGATAGGAACATTCAATCCTGTGTCTGGGTTTCGCTAGACACCTGCAATCTGGCAGGTGGGCAGTATCATTGTCTGAGAATGTCATTGTCTGAAAATCTCATCAGGTCTGAGAATAGCTCAGGGCTCAAACTTGGAGACCCAAGTCTCCCAGTGGGGGAGATGTAAGGTCTCATTGAGGGGTCAGAGGACCTAGCCAGAGGCCAAGAGACAGAGGTTTCAGTTCCAGGAGTCAGGTCAACTCCTATCAGTGTGTCAGGAGAACCCCCATCCATACGCCAGAGGTGGGCCTTACAGCAGGGTGCTGTGTCTAAAAGCTAGAAATCTAAGTATCCAGGAGGTATTGCAATTGAAGCTGAGTGAGCTTATGAGCCGGGGGTTTGGCATTTCAGGGCATGGATTTCTGTTGAAGTTTTAGAAGATCCCCTGTGTGGGAAACCATTTGTTTGTGATCTTTTGCAGATTCTAACCTCAGGTTGTTCAATTATGCTTTGGCAATAAAACTTATTGGTTTCTATGCAGAAGTGAGCCTGATTTTGCACTCTGCAGCTTTAGTAAACAAACCCCATGGAACATGTTCCAAAGGTGAACTTATCCTTAGAGTACACTAGGCATTTAGCCCATATGAATCCAATCCTGGCATTAGCATTCTCAGAAGTCACTATCTGCAGCCTGTCAAAGTCTATGGCAGCTGAATTCTGTAGCAAATGGTGCTAACATTTAGTGCCGTATGCATTCACTGGTGTCTCACTTACACTGTGAAAATTCTGGTGAAGTGACTCAATTGCACCTTGGGAACTTTTATTTAGAACGATGTGGTGGAAGATTCTGAGATAAAGGTTGTGGAGGAGTCTTACTACTAGCATTGGTAGCTGGTTGCAGTTTTTCTGTTGTGGGTATACTGTTAATAATTATTCTATGAAAACTTCTATTTTAGTGCAGATATTGTAGTGTTATCACTTGTCATTCTTCATGATATGTCTGTTTAGCTCTGGTGTAGAATTTTGTATAAATAAATAAGGCTTGCTCATCATGTTGACTCCTCACCACCTGTTTTAACCTGGTAAATGCTGCACCACCGCACCGCAGCCCCATGCATTGCACGTAGTTGCAGTAGAGGACCCATTTACTTCAATGGGTTGAGTTCGCCGGCAGTAATGCCTGCTTAACACAACAGGGGGGATCATTTTTGCATTTTTGATTATACTTTTACTGGATTATAAAATGCATATCACTGCATGGACACCCAAAAAAACTATTGTTTTCTCTGTGTCCCATTCACACTGCTATGCAGCCTGCAACTGATAAAATGCAGACATGTAGCATATTGTCACAGCACACTGTACAGGATTGCATGTCATTGCACAGCAGAGTAGAACATTTGTAAACTTCAAATAGAGTTGACTGAAGGAGAAATAAAATTTAGCCATGTGTGTCACGATCGCAAGATCGCCGCCACCAACATGTGACAATCTCACGATCGCGACGTCCAATATGTCACGATTGCGGCGTCAGACCCCAGACCTTCTCACCAAACTCGTGACCGAAGGACTGGCCGATCCAAACCACGATGTGACGTGCATAACAATACCACGCCCAGCCGCACCCTGCACAAAGATTTTCCAGCTAATGGACAACCAATCGATGTGCCGTCAGCCTGAGCGATTGTTACTGGGTCGGGTTAATTACGCAACTAACCCTCCACACTGCCACCACCTCCTTTTTGTACAGAGAAAGAGGAAACTCACGTTATCAGTTATAACACTATAATGCTTGATATAATCGTCTGCATAAAATGGTACGCAGGCCGGTTATACAGAGGTTTAAACAAACAGTAGCGTCTCTTCAAAGGCAGGGATTCGTAAATTGCAATTAAGAACTATAGGAACAGTTCAACACTTTCAGAAGAGAGATTTATTACTAAAAGGGTCAAACGGGTGCAATAAAAATATTTACAGAGAAGATGTAACTAAGATATATATATATAAATGTATACAGGAAACAGCATAGCACAGCAAAGATATAACAGAGAGTAGTTAAAAGGTTAAGTTACTTGCCAGTAAGCCTTTGATGTAAGCAGATCCAGGTTTTTTAGAGCAGAATGGTGCTTTGATCTCCCTCTGTTACGATGGAAAAATGGGAGATGTCTTCAATTCAAAGTTCCTTAGGCTTGGCAGCCTGTTTTAAAGTTTCCCAGCAGGGGGTGGTTCTGAAGTGAAAGACCAATCCCCTGTTTAGGGAGGGATCATCAGGCGGAACCCTAAACTGGAACCAACATCTTTCATAATTCATATTCTGGTCTATAACTTTACGTCTGCACAAGCGACAGTCCTCCCGCGGGTATTTTATTATGCAGACAAGGCTGATGATTATCTAGATATGAATTATGAAATTATATGTTGCACAGTTCACGAGTTCTATGTTTCGGCTCCCCTGATGGTCCGAGATAAGTTGAATGACCATCAAACTGTTCGCCTGCTCCTAGCCAATCTGACGGGATGTCTGGTTTTTATGTAAGTCTCTCATATTCCAAGATATGAAACATAGGGGAAAAATTGATCTTTTAAAAATGTTATCTGGTGTGGGCTTCTTGGGAATGCCTTGAACTCCGGGGAAGGCTCCTTTACCTTTTTACGAGGCGTGAAATTACACAGGTTCTCAGGACAGTGGGACTCCAGCTCTCCTGAGGGGGGCTTTGTAGCTCTGGGCTCCCTGCTGCTCTAGCCTGCCAGTGACCCACAACCAGGTGTCATGGTGGCTGAACAGAGAGGAAGGGGGAGGATGAAGGAAAAAGATATTTCAGGACGGTTAATCTCTTCGCCAAGATGGAGGTTGAAGCCAAAATGGTTGAACTGCGTCCATCTCTGATGCACGCGTTTGCAACACCTCCCTCTCAAGTAATTGAATGGGAGGGAACTACAAGTTTCCTCTGACGCAACCGACCTCTGCCCAGAGGTTCACCGTGGGTAGACCTGGTACCGCTGCACTGCAGGAGAACCAAGGTCCGTCTGAACAGGAATCTTTCCTCCCTGGGAACCCTGCTGTGCCGACCAAGTGGGTGGTCGCGGGTGGGCACCAGTCGGCTGTGGCTATCCGAATACCGTGGCAACTGCTAGGGTGCCCACTTGTTCACAAAACACTTCGGCTCAGGGGTGTCACCTGCTAGCATATTAATATGTAGCTTCTTGTCGAGGTAGAGAAGGAGATTTCCCCCTCCCATCTTCTTCCTCAGGCCTAGGACTTCATCTGGCCCGAAGGTAGTGGCACCTGTGTGCACCGGAACCGGACAGGCGAATTCTGGAACTCGCCTCCCAGTGGTGTCCACAGGTACCTTTATCCAAGATGGACAGTCCTTGTTACCTGCTAGCATCCAGGACACCAGTTCCTCCAGTTTCCTGTCTGCTAGGTCAGTCACAGGTCCAGCTGAGCCATGATAGTTGCACCCAGGTGTCTTACCGTAGCCAGCTGCACCCACGACTGACGTAACCTGCTTTTTGGCTGGGGAAGCAGACCAGGCCACCACTGCCTCAGTCTCCCCATGCCCAGACCTCTGGAGGTCTCTTTCTACCGTTGGTTCCCAAAGCTGAATCACTGACACGCCCCTCTGACAGTTACCATTCTCGACTGTCCCTGACTAGTGAAAGGGGCCCAAGTTGCTCTTCCCAGACAGGTTCGAACATCGCAAGGCCCCTAAAGTGGGCAACTGCACCCAGTTCCACTCTGCATTGCAGGTCATTCCTGACCTCTGGAGAGGTGGTTGGTGCGTTCTCAACCCCAACGAGCTCCCCCGTGGATTCAGGCAAGCCACATGGGGTAGTGAAGACTGGCTCGTCCTGAGCCTGCTGGGTTAGAGAGGGTGGCCCATACCCCCTGCTAAGGTCCATGATGGTTAAACAGCGGGCACCTTCCGGGTGCTCCACCACCTCATGGCCCCCGGGCATGGGGTAGGCCACAACCACAGGGCTGGCGCTCAGTTGTCAGAGGTCCTCACAAAGTCTGGTCATCTGATCCTTGTTGAGGACCGCGACTACCGGGGATGGCCAGACCCTAGCGGACCCCTGGATTCCTGACTGCGCCATTTCCTCGGTCTCTTTGGCCCATTCAGCCTGCACCTCCTGGGAGAGGATGTTGGCGGAAGGCAGGAGGGAGGCGGACATTCTGCCGTCTAACTCCTGAACTGCACGGGGAGCTCTCCCCGGGTTCTCCTGAATCCAGACACCATCTATCAGAGGCATTGCCAGCAGCTTCGGGACCTGAGTGGAAAGGGGATTGAGGCTGAGAGCCACAGCCCCCTCTCTGAGCTCCGCAGACCCCTCGCATTTCCAATCTAGGTGTGCTGTCACTGTCTTGGACCCATGTTTGTTTGCCTATTGACACACCATGACAGGTCAGCTCAGATGACAGGTTTTCAGGTTTCCAGGCCCCTGTGGATAGGCCATTAGTCCTGTCAGGCCTGTGTTGACTCTTCCCAGCAGGGGAGTTCACACCTAGCCCCAGGCTGAAATCCCCATATGAATGGCTTTCCAGAGCTGCCTTACTCGTGGAACTACAAGCCCCAGCTAGCTGGTGCTTTGGGGGGGGGGCGGGAGTACCTCCTGCCCCAAAGCACCCCCCATGTTGAGGTCATGTGGCCTGGTATGGTCCTGACCTCCGGAACAGAATAATTGATTTTCAATGCATTCCTATGGGAAATGGTGTTTCGGTTACAAATGTTTCGCTATACGAAAAGTCGTGCAGAACAAATTAAATTTGTAAACCGAGGTATTACTGTAATTGTACTGTATAGCCCCCTAGTGATGAGTCCATGTATGTATACAAATACCAGAACATAGTGTACCATATGGGCCCCTAATGGTGAATAAATATGCATCACAATGTATGTACCAACTATACAAGCCCCATATATATCCGAGTATATAACAATATCATATTCTAAGCTACAATAACATCAAAATGGGTGAGCGTTATCATACCTATATCATAATCCTCATGGATACCAGGAAATAGCTAAGTGTAACTGCCTAATCTAATGGGTGCCCTATTACCCCTAATAATGTGATCAATTGATATCCCATATAAAGATCCCACATCTGTCTCATAAATACAGAACTGCATCAACCCATCTATGCATCATACAGGATGAGGATCAACTATAATATCATCCAGGATGGCAGGTAAATCCCTACCAGATTTAATACTATATATAATGTAAGGGAATAGTAATGACAGATGAACAATTGGTATTTGGTATAGAGCTAAACATTCAAGGGGAGAGAATAATTAGGGATATAGTAATCCCATAACTAGAGAATGATAGACTAGTACAATGCCCCTAAATTTCTAATAAGATACACAATATCACAATGGATCCCATAGGAATTACTCATTGGAAATAAAACAATTAGGCTCCATGTATACAAGCCTACCCTGACCGCTGGCCATGGGAAAATGCAAATCGCTGCAACCGTGATTTTGCGTTTTCCTGCGATTGGCGGTCAACACGTTCCTATTCTGAACGCGATTCAGGACAGGGAGATTTAACCTCACCTAAACGAGGCAGCTCCTAAACTCTGCTAAAAGCCTATGTGTACATGGACACACAGGCTTTTATGGAGTTGAGTTTAGGAGCTTTGGCAAAAAAATGCCAAAAGCTCCTAAACGCTCGTGTACATGAAGCCTTAAGGTCCAGTTCCACATTTAACCCCTTGGGTTTCATGGTATTTAATTCATAAATCCAAAAGGTCTTGTTTTTAGAGACTTCCCTCATTCGCTTAACACCCTTCCAATGGTCCTCCACTTTATCAACCCCACAAAATTTTAATAGGGATGGATCACAGTTATGGACCTGTTATGGGCCTCCCTAAAATGTTTCGATAAGCTATGGTCTTTCTTGCCTTTCTTAATGTTGGCAACATGTTCCCTCAATCTAATCCGTAATTGTCTTGTTGTTCGATCTATTTACTGACATTTACAAGGACACTCCAACAGGTATGTTACGTTATGTTAGTGCATGTAATACATTTCTTGATACTATATTCTTTTGTTGTAGTCTGGGATATAAAATCTTCTATTTTCCTTGTTTTTATCCCAGTGGTTCTGCATATGTTGCCTTTTCTACATGGAAAAAATCCTTTAAGATCGAACATCTTATTATTTTTTCTAGGTGGTGAGACAATACTTTTGACCAGTTTGTTACGTAGATTAGATGCCTTCCTGTATATAAATTGTGGTTTATTGGGAACCAAAAGGTACTAAAAATCCGATCCCTTCTTATAATAGGCCAATATTTTCTGACAATAGCCTCTATGTCCCTGTACTGGCAGCTATAGTCAGAAATGAATGCATACTCAAGATTTTTTATCATCCTTCTGCTTACTCTTAACTTTCTTGTTCAATCCCTTACATATCCTTTGCTTACTTCAAATTGAACTTTTTCTAATCTATTTGAATCACAACCTTTCTCAATGAAACGTGCTTTAATCATTTCTGACTGTGCTACATAATCTTCCAATTTTGAACAGTTTCTCCTAATTCTACAAAATTGCCCTTTTGGGACACCACTAATCCAAAGGGAATAATGACATGGGGACTCGGGTACTGCCCTGAGGGACTTGAATCAGTGAAAAAAAACATTCCAAAAAGTACCGTTTTAAAGGGGCAGTCATTTCCCATTGCTTAAAGTAAAAAAAAAAATTGTGAAAAATGTCTTTAAATATCATGCCTGGGGGAGGGGGGGGGGAGGGTCCCTTAAACTACCTGCAAAGCTGCACATCTGTACAATGTATAGAACCTGCTGCAGGAGGACTGACATTTTAAAAAAATGACATTTTTATTAAAAAAAAAAAACCCAGCAAGGAGTTCCCCCCTTATCTATACCATACCCTTTTGGTCTGGTAGGAAGGTTAGGAGGGACTCCACAGTAAAAATATTTTTTTTAAAAAGTGCATGGGGTTCCCCCTAAAAGCCATCCCAGGCCCTCTAGGCCTGGTAGGACTTTTAAGGGGAACCCCACCCCCTAAAAGATGAGCGAAAATAGCATGGGGTCCCCCCTAAATTCCTACCAGACCCTGGATCAGAGCACAGGCTTGGCAGGCCAGGAAAGGGGGGGGGGGTGAACGAGCGCCCCATACCTAGGCCTTACCAGGCCCCATGCCAATGAGGACAAGGGCCTCTTCCCCACAACCCTGGCCGGTGGTTGTGGGGGGGCTTATCGGATTCTTGAAGCCCCCATTAACAAGGAGGCCCCCATTTCCTAGCCTCCTCCTATGTGAATGAGTATGGGGTACATGGTACCGCTACCCATTCACGAAAAAAGTGCTACCGTGCTGTAGTGTAAAAAAAAAACATGAGACAGTCTTTGACAAGTCCTTTATTAAAAATTGTAAAAAATGTCCCCCGAAGTAGATCCAACATCATGATGCCTGCCGATTCGGAAAAAAAAAAAAACACTCCGCCCTCGACGCTGGCTCCCGCCGTCTGACAGCTGAGCCGGGATGACAGTTCTTAAATAGGCAGATGATGTCACAAGGGGGCAGGATCACTCCCGACCCTTGTGATGGCATCATGCCCTATGATTGGCCGAAGCATAGCACCTGACCTATGTTCAGGTGCTATGCTTTGGCCAATCACAATGCACTGTCAGGGCACAGTGCATTGTGGGACGCGGTGGGCAAACAGTCCACCGAACGCCCGTGCCAGAACAAACGTCCCATGTTCGAGTCGGACTAATGTTCAACTCAAACATGTAGACCATCACTATTTATAAACGCTAATCTTAAGAAAAAGTAGCCATTCATGGTATTGTCTGCTAAATCTATTGCCCAACACTTTTGAGAAAGAAAAAAAAAAAAAAGCTTTCACTGCAATACTTATCTTCTTCAAGGCATTGTCTCCCACAGACTAAAGTTAGCCATACGTGCATTGAAATTTGGCCAGTTCAGCAGGGACCAGACAAATTTCCATCTATGTATGGCTGTTCCCATTCATGAGAAAGTGACCTATCAAATTACTTTTCATGAACAAGCTTGTTGGAAAAGTTCTGCTCAATCAGTGTATATAGCTAATGGACTGCAGCTCTGATCAGCGTATTCCACATATGGTTGAGTCCTGCAGTCAGAATACAAAAACACATCAGGGAGGATTTCCCCATCCACCTCGAGTGTGGATGGGGAAATTGGCTCAGTTTTTTCCTTCAGCCACCTTGCCGAACATATATAAAAAAAAAAGTTTGGCCAGCTTTAGGGGTGGATTTACTAAAGGTAAATAGATTGTGCACTTTGCAGGTGTAGTTGCACTCATTCTCCCCAGAGTTTAGTGAGTGAATGCTTTTGGAATCTAAGACTAGTTTCTTCAACTAAAAAAAAAATAGACATATAAAAACCAGATGCAAAAACTAATGTAAATCGCACTGTACCGAAGAAGGATGTGTAAGGCTTCATGCACACTATTCTAATAACGCTTTTTTCTCCTTCAGTTTAGCAGCAGCAAAGCTGTGGTGAAAAGCCATCTTTTGCATACACATTCATCTGTCTGTTGTTACCACATTCTATTGGTCAGAATTCTACCAATTAGAATGCAATAACATGCGTTAATGCATGTTCAGGCGCTTTTGAGCATTTTGTTATGCTTAAAAGCTCCTCGCCTAAATGCAGAAGTGATGGGTTTTTTTCTGCCTCTAAACTCCTGTGTGCATGGAAATATAGGTTAACATGGAGAGGCATTTAGAGGCAAAAAAAATAAAAATTCAAACGCCTGTAAAAGTGGCGTTTGTGAGTTCAAGTGTGCATGAGGCAGCTTACCACTTCTTAGATGTGATGGCTGCATTAGTTTTCTTTTTTTTGGCTCTCTTTCATCTATTTTCTTCTGATTTTGCCAGCAATTCTGTTTTCAGAAGTTCAAGCTCTGTCAAAAGGCTGTCCTTGAGGCTCCGTTCACACCAATGCTTTTTTTTAGTGCTTTTTGCAGAAACGCTCTACAGTCCAAATAACATGGTTTCCTATGGAACATGTTCATATGCTTTTTGGAGCTGGTGCATTTTTGGAAAGGGTCAGGGATATTTTTAAAAGCAAAAAACAGTATTCAATGGAGAAGCTGCTGAAATGCATGGTAGTGTTTTTGTTGCATTTTTATTCTGCCCAGAAACAAAAAAAAATTCCACTTTAACAAAAAAAAGCTGAACAAAACGTGGTAAAAATGCGTATAGAAAAACGCAAAACAAACTGCAAAAAGCACTGGAGAAAGCATCAAATGCAAAATGCATATACAGTATGTGAATCAATGCTGAAATCTGTAGGTACATTTATCAATCCCTTTCCCCCCCCCCCCCCCCCCAAAGACTGACAATGCAGCTGCTGTGTCTCCTGTGCTCATTCCTTCAGAGTGGTGTCTCATTAATACAGGTGTGTTATTGGCCAGATCACCAGTTGAAAACTGAGGGAAAAAGCCTAAAAAAAGAAAACTGATGAAGCCACCACACCTGTAACCTGCAATATGTTACAGTTTTGGTTTGGGGTTTAATACCACTTTAACTACTCTTCCTGTTGGGGTACCTAAAGGTTCTGTCCTTGGGCCCCTGCTTTTCTCTCTCTACACCTCCTCCCTGGGCCAACTGATAACCTCCCATGGCTTCCAATACCACCTCTATGCTGATGACACCCAGATCTATCTCTCTGCTCCCCAGCTCACCGCCTCAGTCCCCTCAAGTATCACAAATCTGTTAAGCGACATATCAGCATGGATGTCACATCACTCCCTTAGGCTGGGTTTACACTGAAGCGGTGCGGAAATTGCAGTGTTTTCTGTGCGAATTCTGCACCGCATCAGAAATTGCATCCTGTTCATGCGAACCGCTGCGGGTGTGTATGTTAACTTAACAATAACCAGAAATCGGTCCGCAAAATGCGGTTCAATGTACAGAATCAGATCGCAGAGGTGTGAATATCCATGTGATCCGATTCTAGTGCAGACCCAAAAAAGGGTCCTGCACCTTTTTGGTGTGGGGTGATTGGAGCCACAAATTGCATGTGATTTGCACAGGAATGCGGTGCACTTCCTGTGCGAATCACATGAGATATACCTCACTAGTGTGAGCCTAGCCTTAAACTCAATCTTTCCAAAACTGAGCTTGTAATATTTCCTCCTCCCCCCCCCCCCCCCCCCGATCTCCCGCTCATGACTTTACCATTAAGATCAACAACACAACCAATGGTCCTTCCCCTCATGCCAGGGTGCTAGGCGTAATCCTAGACTCTGACCTCACCCTCGGACCCCACATCCAATCAATGGCTAAATCCTGCCTCCTCAATCTCTGCAACATTTCCAAAATCCGCCCCTTGCTGACCAATGACACCACAAAACAATTTATCCACGCCTTGGTTATATCCCACCTTAATAACTGCAACTCCCTCCTCACTGGTCTACCATTACACAGGTTATCCCCCCTTCAGTCTATTATGAATGCTGCTGCTAGACTCATACACCTTACCAACATACAAAGCCATCCACAACACTGCCCCTAGCTACATCACCGACCTCATCCACAGATATTGGCCAAATCGCCCACTCCACTCCTCCCAAAACATCTTGCTCTCTAGCGCCCTCATCACCTCCTCCCATGCTCGCTGCCAGGACTTCTCCAGAGCCTCTCCCATTTTCTGGAACTTGCTACCACAGTATGTCCGGTCAGCCCCCACCCTGTCTGCCTTTAAGTGAACTTTGAAAACTCACTTATTCAGGGAAGCCTACCCCACCTCCACCTAAGAACTGTACTTGAATCTCCTCCATCAGAACATCGCCTACAGCCAGGCCCACACTGGCCATAGGGCACACCGGGCATTTGCTTACCTCTTGCCATGCAGCCCAGTGATCCTAAGCCCGCCCAGGCTTAGGATCATTAGGCTGCACAGCGGGAGGTAAGCGGCGACCACGATCTGGACAGAGCTAATACAGACCGCAGCCATCGCTCACCTCCCGCTGTGCGGAGGGACTGTTTCTTTGCTGGAGGGGCTGTCTCTTTGCTGGAGGGGCTGTCTCTTTGCTGGACGGGCTGTCTCTTTGCTGGAAGGTCTGTCTCCTTGCCCAGTTGTGTCCAGCAAAAAGACATCCCAATCCAGCAAAGAGACAGCCCAGTCCAAGAAGGGACATCCCCATCCAGCAAAGAGACATCCCTGTTCAATAAAGAGATATCCCAATCCAGCAAAGAGGCAGCCAAGTCCAAGAAGGGATATCCCCATCCAGCAAAGAGACAATCCATCTTTGCTATATGGGGATGTTTCTTTGCTGGATTGGGCCATCTCTTTGAATATATAGAGGGCACTGTGATATAAAGGGAACACTGTGCTGTAAAGAGGCACTGTAATCAATACAGTGTAGTCCCCTTTACAATACGGAGGACCGACTCTGTGAATATTCTGTCACCAACTGCCCCCACGAATGCCCTTGCAGCCCCCTGGAAATTGGCTGCTCAGTCTAAAATGCCCAAGCCTGCCTACAGATATCACCTTTTGTACCACCTCTCCCTTCCTTTTAGATTGTAAGCTCCATGAGCAAGGCCCTCCTACAGTATTCCTTCTGTACTGAAATGTATTGTAATTGTACTGTCTCCCTTATATTGTAAAGTGCTGCGCAAACTGTTGGCGCTATATAAATCCTGTATAATTAAGCGTTCTTGCATGGCAAGACCACTTACTGTTATCTCACATATATATTCCTATTATTATAGCCAAATTTACCACCCTAACTCCTCCCACAGTTTTTACACTACATAGACAGTAATATACCGAACCGTGCGGATTGTTCCCGATTGGTGTGCTATTACTTTGTGGAATGTTTCCACGAATGGCTCACGAAATATCGCTGTTTTAATGGTGAAATTGGTCCCAGAGGAATGAATGGCGGAATGTTCAAAACTAGAGTGGGAGCTGACAAAAGCTGGAGTGTGAGCTGAAAAATCAGGACATGATTTCTAAACTGCCATCACTCCCTCATTTTCAAGCCCACCTACACAAATCTTATATCAAACTGTGGAGGAAAGAACACCACACAATTTCCCCATACATTGTAGCTTTTCTAGTAATAATTGATGTAACCTAAGTCAGTAGTCACCAGCTCTTCTTGCACTGCACAGAGGACTCTTTGTAAAAGGACCCCGACTGAAATTCCAAGTCCATAATACACATTTAGTGGTGCATTGTGTAATACAGCACTAATCTCCGCTTATGTGACCTCCATCACCTCACACCTCCTAGTAGTTAACGTGAACGTGTGGGAACCTCGAGAACAAAGCCGCCTTACTAGTCCAGCCCGCCACCTCATATCTCATCACTAAGCAAAGCCAAGGGGGCCGGCCGACTGGAGACCACGTGACCGAGGAGCCCGGGCAAACATGGCGGCGCCCTTAGAGCTGGTGTTGAGCAGCGATGCAGCCGGCCAGGTGGCTAATTGTTCAGTATGGGATCCTCAGACAGGCGCTGTGCTGCTCACCTACCGGGGAGGGAACAGTACACCCCACTCTCTGGCGCTTCTTGGCGGCCAATACCTCCTCGGAGGACAGCTGGGGAAAAACTACATCAACGTGTGGGAGCTGCAGAGAAAGGCGAGTGATCCGTACTGGGGGTGGTGTGTGTACTCCTGGGAGGGCTGACCTGTATGGGGCTCTGATCTGTGTTCTTTATCCCCTCATAGGACCAGCTGCAACAGAAGATCGTGTGCCCAGGACCAGTCACCTGTCTAGCCGCCTCTCCTAGTGGATTGTACCTGGTGGCGGGGATTGGGGAGAGTATCTACCTGTGGGAGGTAAGGCAACTGAACATTGCTGAGAAGAGAGCTCAATGATGCCCTGAGGGTCCTAAAGATGGTCATCAGAGTTGAGCTTCAAACTCATTCTTAGGACTCGTTTACACCTTTGGCTGAGCTGCGTTTTTATTGCCCTCTAACTACTCCCCCTTAAAAGAAAAGTATGTTGGTTGTCAGGGGTTTTTTCTAGAATAGGTGCAGGTACTTTCACCCCTGAGCACCATCTCTTGTCTCCGCCTCCTACGCACCTCCCAGTACTACCCTATTTAGAGAATATAGAACCCCAACCAGCAACAATGGATCCGCTAGAAACGACAGACCCCACCAGTAACAATAGATCCACCCATGCCACAACCAAACACCTACCAGCAATGGATCCCTCCAGTATTCAGCATCAATAGGCCTTCCAGCACATCACAACACCTTTTGCTAACACATACATTCAGTGCTGGAGGTACCAGAACTGCGTTCCCCCTTGTTCCCGCTGAAAAAAAAGCCCTGTCAGTGATACTTCTGTTGTGGGTCATAGGAATTCATTTACTTTTGCCCTCTTGTGACCCAGAATCAGCAGGCTAAAGTCTGTTGTCAATTGATGTCATGGAGCCCCTCCAGGCTCTGGAAGGGTCTCGACCATAATCTCCGAATCCACCTGATTGACAGCTGGCTCCACCTCTGAGCATGTGGCTGACAGCCTGAGCCAGCTGCTCCTGCCCCCTCCCCAGTTTGCTCTGGAGGAGGAGAGCGACAGTCACCTGCTCTCTGCACTGAGCAGACTGAGAACTGAGTGACTATTGGATGGTTCAGTTCTTGGGCTTAGAGCCAGCGGAGGACAGCTGCAGCATCACTGCAATGCTGCAGCACAGTTGTGTGTGTGTGTGTTTAGTAACCCCAAATGTCTCATTTAAAAGAGAAGTTCACCGTAAAAAAAAAAAAATAAAAAATAATGCACATATTTGTGCAGGTAAAAAAAAAGTGCAATTTTTTTCTTTTTCTGGAGCATGTAGAGCATTGCATATTCAGCAGATCATGGGTGCAATGCCAGGCTCCTGCAGAATCTCACTATATCTGTCTGCCCATACCTGGAGAGCAGGAAGAATCAATGAACTACAAGAGTGCTCGCCAACACCCTCACAGTTGTTATAAACTACAAGCTGTCTGCCGCAGTGGCAGAGGATAGTTGTAGTTTATTCATTCACAGATCACTGTTAATGAATGTTGCAGCTGTGTGGGTGGAGCCTTGTATGGCTGCGCTCTTTTTAAGTTGTGATAGTGGGTGTGTGGAGAAGACTCCCTGCCCAGTGTCACAACGGGGGATCAGAGGGGCACAGGCAGGTGCTCTATGGTAACATGATATACCTTTAATACAGGTGTTGCATGTTACCAGAGCGGTATTTATCCTTTAGTCTCCATGTACACCAGCATTTTTTTATAAGCTCAATAAAACTCTTGAAAAATTAGCTGGATGAAAAAATGTTGATAATAGCATTTTTATGCTGGTTTGCAGTAGCAATTAGAAGCATTAGCTTTTTTACAGTACATAAAGAAAAAGAAACGCTTGAAAAAAGCTGTTAGGAGAGTTTTAGTAGTATTTAGGAGAGTTCAGCATTTTTTTTTCTGCCAGGAAAATGCTCTCAAAAACTCTACAAAAACTATTTTGGTGAAGCTTGAAAAAAACCCTTCTATCATAAAATAGTGTGCATGTACACATAGGATAACACTATTAACTTCTAGGAGCAAACGAAAATGCTAATAATAGCTTCTAGTATCTTAAAAAAACACTAGTTTACTTGGAGCATCAAAGGATAAGTTCACATTTTAGACAAATTTAATAAATTCACATTTTTTTGCAGGTGAAAAAATGTGCATTTATTATTCTTGTCTACAGGAACCTGGAAAGCATTCCACCAGCGATCAGTAGACTGCTGATGCCATGCAGGACTCCTGCAGACCGGTCAGTATATCTGCTTGCCGTATGGGAAGCACGGTCAAGCAGATATTCTTACAGGAAGCTTCAATAAACTATCACGGTGCTCCACAGTGCCTTGGTAGTTCATTGAAAACTACAAACCGACAGCCGCTAAGGCTGTTGGGAGTTGCAGTTCAGTCATTCACGGAAGTCCATGAATGAATAACTCAGCCATATGGGTGGAAACTGTTTCAAATTGTACCGATAGTACGGGGGGCAGTCTCCCTATAATATCTGTCGGGGGGGGCAGCGGCTGCAGCAGCTATGGAAACGTTCCATTTTCCACCCTAAAACAGGTGGAACATGCAACATGTTCCCAAAGGTGAACTTATCCTTTAAGCCTGGTACACACAGTGAGATTATCGGACGAATGATGGTCTGTTTTTTTGTGTTTTTTTTTTTTTTTCTTTGGGGGGGGGGGGGGGGTTGCATACTAGTCTCCATATCGAAATTGAAGAGGTTACTAAAGTTACAAAAAAACTCGTACGACCGAATAAAAATTCGGAAGTGATGTAATGTTGCTTAAACGAAAATCACACATTCTGGTATCGTACTAGAAAACCTTTCTTGCTTGTCCCATCGGATAATTTCACATGACCTGTTCTGAATGGCTATCGGTAGCTGTGTACTAACAATCAGATTATCATACAATCGCTTCGAAAGCGGTATTGTATGATTTTCTGATTGTGTGTAGTGGGCCTTAAAATTGCAAGGGCAACTGATGGGGTTGTACACATTTCAGGACTGTAAACATTTGACATGGTTGCAGTGCTGCAGGCTTTTAGGGGGTAAAACAGATGGTGAGGAGGGAAAATAATCCCAATCGCCTGTCAAATGCCCTCTGAAAAGCATTCCAGTGCAACAAATCACTCTTCAGAGAGTGACGCTAGTGTAAACTAGTCCTCCTTTCCTTTTTTTTTTTCTATTCCCCATTCCTGTCTTTTTGTTTACATGCGTTGCAGGGTGGAAATTAACCACCTCACAGCCCATTGGATTAAATAAAGAGCCAGAGTTTGGCTAGAGAACTGACAAATGCCATTCAAAAGTTCGGAATTTCTTTTCTTTAACATTTGAGTTTGGAATGAATGGAAATGCCCATTCATTCTCTTTAAACTTTGAGTTTAAAATGGAGCTCAATGCTTAACCAGTCAACACTTCATCAACACATACAGATAAGGAGTTCTGACTGCGCTTGCTGCACACTTGTTTCAGATCAGAGAAAACTATAGACACCCACTCACCTAGTATTTTCAGAGTGGTCAGAAATGGCGTACTTTTATTTTTTAATGACGAGTAAGGTCATTCACAATTTATAATGTAAAAAAATAGATTAGGAAAAGCATAGGGGCTTTTAGGTGAAATGTAAAAATTCACACTTGCATTTTATGACTATTTGTAAATAATTTTGTTATCTTTGTGTATTTTGTTGTCACTTTTGAATTCAGACCTTTGTTTTCTTCTTTTCACTTCCACTGTGGTATGTAGGTTTGTACAGGAAATCTCCTTGCCATTCTCAATAGTCACTATCAGGATTTGACCTGTTTGACGTTCACGGATGACAGCAGCCATTTTGTGTCTGGTGCAAAGGATAGCCTGGTCCTGGTGTGGAACCTTTTCACGTAAGGAATTTTGGGTTTTATTCATATGAGTGCTTTGGAAGGTTTGCTCAACATATAGACATATGTTGCAAAACAGGATTGCTAAATATTTTGGTTTACTTTGCCAATGGAAAGGCATCTTATAAAAATTGGTGGAAAAAATTGCATGCCATAAAGTCCATAGATGGACTACAAAGAACCATAGGTGACAGTTAAGGATCTAAGGGCCTCCTAGTGATCATGTTGATGTTCAGGACTCTATCCTAAAGTGATTGTAAACCTCAGACATGAAATATGAAGAAAGCATTTCCCTCTATAGTGTATACTTCTCAGTGTTAAAAGCACTAAGTGTAATTTCTGTCTGGTACTTCATTCCTAAATTTGCATGAATCATTTCTGACACGTTTTTCTGACACCAGGAGAAAAATGATGACAGGGGTGGGACCCCCAGCAGAATGACAGCCTCAACTCTTTCTGTGTGCTCCGTGGAGTGTGTGTGTTGGGGGGGGAGGATTCTTCCCTCCAATAGGCTCTCAAAGCTCTCCTCACTGAGCTCTGCAGAGTGTAAATTCAGCTCTCCACCCCTTTTTTTTTTTTTTTTTTTTTTGACAGCTCAGACAAGCTGTATAAATTCTGGACCTTTGAACAGATGTAGAGAAGAGAATATTTTGCATAAACAGGTACAACTTGTATAGGAGGATTTGTTTCATCTCTAGGTATGTCAATTCACTGGGTATATGGTATATGTAAGGGTTTAAAACCACTATAAAGCAGAAGTAAACACTTCAATTTAGCGGTTTTAAAAAACCGTAACATTCCGGGCATGCCTGGAATGTTAACTGTCACCTTTCTTTGTGCTCACAACCAAACTGTCAAATGGCTAATGTCATAACTGATCACATGCCCAGCATCATGGCAATTGCAGATCAAACAGGCTAAGATGGCAGCTTTTTTGGCTGAAGAGGATAGGAGGGTTTAGATCCACTTTATGAATAAAAGGTGGGGGGAGGGTATACAACTGTGCTCCCCCCCCCCCCCACCTATGGGAACGTGGCAGACTAAAGAAGGTTCTAGAGTAACGGTAATTTGCATACTTACCTGTGATTGGTAATAGAAGTGTCACCTGTCCTCTAAGGATTCAGGGGCGCATTCTGTCACCTATATAAATGAAGAAGTGCATCACTATCAAAAGAAGAAAGCACATCCCGCTCTCCCACCCCTTGTTGCTGCTTTTTTAATGAGATTTTGTCCCGTTCTTTGAAAGTTTTTTTGGTAGTTTTTAGCTTGAGCTTCAATAGCTGAGCTATGTGTATTTTATAAGTGGATTAATTATGGTTATGTTGCCGTATATTTATTTACTTTTTTAGTGGTAACAATTTTATTAAATATAATTTCTATCTATAATAAAGGGCTGCTACCAATTCAAACCCACAGATCTGAGTCCAGTTTTTCTTTTGTTATTTATGAATAGTCCTGCCTACAGTCCCATAACTGATTATCATGGAGGAAATCTCTGCCATTCATGTAAAACATCACTGCTATTCTCAGTGATATTCCACAACACTAATGAAACAATTTTCTATGGAGGAGGCAAAAGTTCAACCTACTGGTAAAGGCATACAAGTGCATCTCAATAAATTTGAATATCATCAATAATGATAATTATGGCTTACTAGCTGTAAGCCATAATTATCAAGATTAAAGAAAGAAATGCTTGAAATATATCACTCGGTGTGTAATGAATCTATATAATATGAAGTTCACTTTTGATTTGAATTACTGAAATAAATCAACTTTTTGATATTCTAATTTATTGAGATGCACCTGTACAGCATTGTCTGTAGAAAACGCAACACCTCCTTCCAGACTGCAGGAAGTAAAAGTGCCCATTCATATGTATGTGAATTGGATGCAGTTTGAACTGCATCCAATCAGCATGACGTGAAATAACATTGCTTCCTATGGTGCCTGTTCACATATGTCCAGTGCACGGCCGTTGCGGATTCAGTGCAGTTTTAAAAAGAGTCTTGCCTGATTTCTGAGCAGTGCAGTCTAGTTCAGTGGATTACAGGCTGTTGACTTTTATGGAAACTTCTTAAACCGCATACAGTCAGGTCCATAAATATTGGGACATGAACACAATTCTAACATTTTTGGCTCTATACACCACAAAATGGATTTGAAATGAAACGAACAAGATGTGCTTTAACTGCAGACTGTCAGCTTTAATTTGAGGGTATTTACATCCAAATCAGGTGAACGGTGTAGGAATTACAACAGTTTGCATATGTGCCTCCCACTTGTTAAGGGACCAAAAGTAATACAACATAATAAAATTCATTAATCAAACTTTTTCACTTTTTAATACTTGGTTGCAAATCCTTTGCAGTCAATTACAGCCTGAAGTCTGGAACGCATAGACATCACCAGACGCTGGGTTTCATCCCTGGTGATGCTCTGCCAGGCCTCTACTGCAACTGTCTTCAGTTCCTGCTTGTTCTTGGGGCATTTTCCCTTCAGTTTTGTCTTCAGCAAGTGAAATGCATGCTCAATCAGATTCAGGTCAGGTGATTGACTTGGCCATTGCATAACATTCCACTTCTTAAAAAACTCTTTGGTTGCTTTTGCAGTATGCTTTGGGTCATTGTGCAATCTGCACTGTGAAGCGGCGTCCAATGAGTTGAGAAGCATTTGGCTGAATATGAGCAGATAATATTGCCCGAAACACTTCAGAATTCATCCTGCTGCTTTTGTCAGCAGTCACATCATCAATAAATACAAGAGAACCAGTTCCATTGGCAGCCATACATGCCCACGCCATGACACTACCACCACCATGCTTCACTGATGAGCTGGTAAGATTAGGATCATGAGCAGTTCCTTTCCTTCTCCATACTCTTCTCTTCCCATCACTCTGGTACAAGTTGATCTCGGTCTCATCTGTCCATAGGATGTTGTTCCAGAACTGTGAAGGCTTTTTTAGATGTCGTTTGGCAAACTCTAATCTGGCCTTCCTGTTTTTGAGGCTCACCAATGGTTTACATCTTGTGGTGAACCCTCTGTATTCACTCTGGTGAAGTCTTCTCGATTGTTGACTTTGACACACATACACCTACCTCCTGGAGAGTGATCTTGATCTGGCCAACTGTTGTGAAGGGTGCTTTCTTCACTAGGGAAAGAATTCTTTGGTCATGCACCACAGTTGTTTTCCATGGTCTTCCGGGTCTTTTGGTGTTGCTGAGCTCACCGGTGCGTTCCTTCTTTTTAATAATGTTCCAAACAGTTGTTTTGGCCACGCCTAATGTTTTTGCTATCTCTGATGGGTTTGTTTTGTTTTTTTCAGCCTAATGATGGCTTGCTTCACTGATAGTGACAGCTCTTTGGATCTCATCTTGAGAGTTGACAGCAACAGGTTCCAAATGCAAATAGCACACTTGAAATGAACTCTGGACCTTTTATCTGCTCATTGTAATTGGGATAATGAGGGAATAACACATACCTGGCCATGGAACAGCTGAGAAGCCAATTGTCCCATTACTTTTGGTCCCTTAACAAGTGGGAGGCACATATGCAAACTGTTAGAATTTCTACACCGTTCACCTGATTTGGATGTAAATACCCTCAAATTAAAGCTGACAGTCTGCAGTTAAAGCACATCTTGTTTGTTTCATTTCAAATCCATTGTGGTGGTGTATAGAGCCAAAAATGTTAGAATTGTGTCGATGTCCCAATATTTATGGACCTGACTGTATGTGTGAACAGGATAAGATCCTGAGCTAATCCTGTCCTGAACCTGATGTAAAACCTGATATGAATCTGTGAACAGCTGCTGTATCAATTAGCTGTAAAACCTGAGCTTCAATCCACACTGCCTATGTGTTAATCTGGTCTAAAGGTGTGATGCACTGTACTCTCTTGGGGCCTGAAAAGCTGTGAAGCGTGGCACTTGGAGCCAGTGTGTTTCTTCTGCAGTGCACATAACCATCACTCCTGTGAAGTAATTTTTTGTGATGTCTTGTTGGTTAGGTTTCCTTTCACTTCCTGTCCTGGAGATGCAATAAAAAGTGA
>NW_028317939.1:0-40000 GCF_062004578.1 Staurois parvus
TGTTTACTGATGCCTTCTGGGACCTGGAAGACGCAGGTAGCTTTGTTTATTGATGCCTTCTGGGACCTGGAAGACGCAGGTAGCTTTGTTTATTGATGCCTTCTGGGACCTGGAAGACGCAGGTAGCTTTGTTTATTGATGCCTTCTGGGACCTGGAAGATGCAGGTAGCTTTGTTTATTGATGCCTTCTGGGACCTGGAAGACGCAGGTAGCTTTGTTTATTGATGTCTACTGAGACCTGGAAGACGCAGGTAGCTTTGTTTATTGATGCCTTCTGGGACCTTGAAGACGCAGGTAGCTTTGTTTATTGATGCCTTCTGGGACCTGGAAGACGCAGGTAGCTTTGTTTATTGATGCCTTCTGGGACCTGGAAGACGCAGGTAGCTTTGTTTATTGATGCCTTTTGAGGCCTGGAAGACGCAGGTAGCTTTGTTTATTGATGCCTTCTGGGACCTGGAAGACGCAGGTAGCTTTGTTTATTGATGCCTTCTGGGGCCTGGAAGACGCAGGTAGCTTTGTTTATTGATGTCTTCTGGGACCTGGAAGACGCAGGTAGCTTTGTTTATTGATGCCTTCTGGGGCCTGGAAGACGCAGGTAGCTTTGTTTATTGATGTCTTCTGGGACCTGGAAGACGCAGGTAGCTTTGTTTATTGATGCCTTCTGGGACCTGGAAGACGCAGGTAGCTTTGTTTATTGATGCCTTCTGGGACCTGGAAGACGCAGGTAGCTTTGTTTATTGATGCCTTCTGGGACCTGGAAGACGCAGGTAGCTTTGTTTATTGATGCCTTCTGGGACCTGGAAGACGCAGGTAGCTTTGTTTATTGATGCCTTCTGGGACCTGGAAGACGCAGGTAGCTTTGTTTATTGATGTCTACTGAGACCTGGAAGACGCAGGTAGCTTTGTTTATTGATGCCTTCTGGGACCTGGAAGACGCAGGTAGCTTTGTTTATTGTTGCCTTCTGGGACCTGGAAGACGCAGGTAGCTTTGTTTATTGATGCCTTCTGGGACCTGGAAGACGCAGGTAGCTTTGTTTATTGATGCCTTCTGGGACCTGGAAGACGCAGGTAGCTTTGTTTATTGATGCCTTTTGAGACCTGGAAGACGCAGGTAGCTTTGTTTACTGATGCCTTCTGGGACCTGGAAGACGCAGGTAGCTTTGTTTATTGATGCCTTCTGGGACCTGGAAGATGCAGGTAGCTTTGTTTATTGATGCCTTCTGGGACCTGGAAGACGCAGGTAGCTTTGTTTATTGATGTCTACTGAGACCTGGAAGACGCAGGTAGCTTTGTTTATTGATGCCTTCTGGGACCTTGAAGACGCAGGTAGCTTTGTTTATTGATGCCTTCTGGGACCTGGAAGACGCAGGTAGCTTTGTTTATTGATGCCTTCTGGGACCTGGAAGACGCAGGTAGCTTTGTTTATTGATGCCTTTTGAGGCCTGGAAGACGCAGGTAGCTTTGTTTATTGATGCCTTCTGGGACCTGGAAGACGCAGGTAGCTTTGTTTATTGATGCCTTCTGGGGCCTGGAAGACGCAGGTAGCTTTGTTTATTGATGTCTTCTGGGACCTGGAAGACGCAGGTAGCTTTGTTTATTGATGCCTTCTGGGGCCTGGAAGACGCAGGTAGCTTTGTTTATTGATGCCTTCTGGGACCTGGAAGACGCAGGTAGCTTTGTTTATTGATGCCTTCTGGGACCTGATGAGCTCCACTTATAGTGGATTTACATTATTTACAAATGTTATTTATTGTTGTAATAAAAGGCTGTTTTAGCCATTAACTCCAGCTGGTTGTCCAAGTGGTTAATTAATGTGAAGGGAGAAGGTAATGGTCCAAGAGAAAGGGGGGCAGCCATCTTTACTCCCCTGGTCATGATCGAATGCTTGTGCAAGACTTCAGAATTTGGGTCATTAACGAGAGGCTCAGGTTTTGGATGGGCACGCCTTTAGATCCCCGAGACAAGGGCAAAAGCCAGTACTTTGAGGAGGTGCTGCCTATGTACCTATTATCCAGTACCCCTTTGAGGAAGTGCTGTCTATGCGCCTATTATCCAGTACCCCTTTGAGGAAGTGCTGCCTATGCACCCATTATCCAGTACCCCTTTGAGGAGGCGCTGCCTATGCGCCTATTATCCAGTACCCTTTGAGGAGGCGCTGCCTATGCACCCATTATCCAGTACCCCTTTGAGGAGGCGCTGCCTATGTACCTATTATCCAGTACCCCTTTGAGGAGGTGCTGCCTATGCGCCTATTATCCAGTACCCCTTTGAGGAGGTGCTGCCTATGCGCCTATTATCCAGTACCCCTTTGAGGAAGTGCTGCCTATGTACCCATTATCCAGTACCCCTTTGAGGAGGTGCTGCCTATGTACCTATTATCCAGTACCCCTTTGAGGAGGTGCTGCCTATGCACCCATTATCCAGTACCCCTTTGAGGAAGTGCTGCCTATGTACCCATTATCCAGTACCCCTTTGAGGAGGTGCTGCCTATGTACCTATTATCCAGTACCCCTTTGAGGAGGTGCTGCCTATGTACCCATTATCCAGTACCCCTTTGAGGAGGTGCTGCCTATGCACCCATTATCCAGTACCCCTTTGAGGAGGTGCTGCCTATGTACCTATTATCCAGTACCCCTTTGAGGAGGTGCTGCCTATGTACCTATTATCCAGTACCCCTTTGAGGAGGTGCTGCCTATGCACCCATTATCCAGTACCCCTTTGAGGAGGTGCTGCCTATGTACCTATTATCCAGTACCCCTTTGAGGAGGTGCTGCCTATGCACCCATTATCCAGTACCCCTTTGAGGAGGTGCTGCCTATGTACCTATTACCCAGTACCCCTTTGAGGAGGTGCTGCCTATGCACCCATTACCCAGTACCCCTTTGAGGAAGTGCTGTCTATGCACCCATTATCCAGTACCCCTTTGAGGAGGCGCTGCCTATGTACCTATTACCCAGTACCCCTTTGAGGAGGTGCTGCCTATGCGTCTATTACCCAGTACCCCTTTGAGGAGGTGCTGCCTATGCGTCTATTACCCAGTACCCCTTTGAGTAGGTGCTGCCTATGCACCCATTACCCAGTACCCCTTTGAGGAGGTGCTGCCTATGCACCCATTATCCAGTACCCCTTTGAGGAGGTGCTGCCTATGCGCCTATTACCCAGTACCCCTTTGAGGAGGCGCTGCCTATGTACCTATTACCCAGTACCCCTTTGAGGAGGTGCTGCCTATGTACCTATTACCCAGTACCCCTTTGAGGAGGCGCTGCCTATGTACCCATTACCCAGTACCCCTTTGAGGAGGCGCTGCCTATGTACCCATTACCCAGTACCCCTTTGAGGAGGCGCTGCCTATGTACCCATTACCCAGTACCCCTTTGAGGAGGCGCTGCCTATGTACCCATTACCCAGTACCCCTTTGAGGAAGTGCTGTCTATGCGCCTATTATCCAGTACCCCTTTGAGGAAGTGCTGCCTATGCACCCATTATCCAGTACCCCTTTGAGGAGGCGCTGCCTATGTACCCATTACCCAGTACCCCTTTGAGGAGGTGCTGCCTATGTACCCATTATCCAGTACCCCTTTGAGGAGGTGCTGCCTATGCACCCATTATCCAGTACCCCTTTGAGGAGGTGCTGCCTATGCGCCTATTACCCAGTACCCCTTTGAGGAGGCGCTGCCTATGTACCTATTACCCAGTACCCCTTTGAGGAGGTGCTGCCTATGTACCTATTACCCAGTACCCCTTTGAGGAGGCGCTGCCTATGTACCCATTACCCAGTACCCCTTTGAGGAGGTGCTGCCTATGTACCTATTACCCAGTACCCCTTTGAGGAGGCGCTGCCTATGTACCCATTACCCAGTACCCCTTTGAGGAGGCGCTGCCTATGTACCCATTACCCAGTACCCCTTTGAGGAGGTGCTGCCTATGTACCTATTATCCAGTACCCCTTTGAGGAGGCGCTGCCTATGCGCCTATTATCCAGTACCCCTTTGAGGAGGTGCTGCCTATGTACCCATTACCCAGTACCCCTTTGAGGAAGTGCTGCCTATGCACCCATTATCCAGTACCCCTTTGAGGAGGCGCTGCCTATGCACCTATTACCCAGTACCCCTTTGAGGAGGTGCTGCCTATGCGTCTATTACCCAGTACCCCTTTGAGGAGGTGCTGCCTATGCGCCTATTATCCAGTACCCCTTTGAGGAGGCGCTGCCTATGCGCCTATTATCCAGTACCCCTTTGAGGAGGTGCTGCCTATGTACCCATTACCCAGTACCCCTTTGAGGAAGTGCTGCCTATGCACCCATTATCCAGTACCCCTTTGAGGAGGCGCTGCCTATGCACCTATTACCCAGTACCCCTTTGAGGAGGTGCTGCCTATGCGTCTATTACCCAGTACCCCTTTGAGGAGGTGCTGCCTATGCGCCTATTACCCAGTACCCCTTTGAGGAGGTGCTGCCTATGTACCTATTACCCAGTACCCCTTTGAGGAGGTGCTGCCTATGCGCCTATTATCCAGTACCCCTTTGAGGAGGTGCTGCCTATGCACCCATTACCCAGTACCCCTTTGAGGAGGCGCTGCCTATGTACCTATTACCCAGTACCTCCTCAAAACGCTGTACTTTACCCCCGTTTCTCTCTTCATTGACCCAAGTCCTGGGATCCTTGCACAGCATTTGAGCATAAAGACCTCCTTCATCACAAACTACCTGCAGCAGACGACCCGAAGTCCCCTAAGTCCAATCTGTCCCTACGAACTTCCAACTCCTGGGTTTTGGGAGGTGTGGTGAGGCTGTTGAAGATTTCATCTTTTTGCCACAAAATATTTAGAAAATGCAGAATGAAAATGTATTTTTTTTTTATACAAAATTGACAAATAACAAGATATTTCTCACACACAGCATGGGCATAGTAAGAATTGCACCCCAAAACACATTCTGCTACTCAGGGGCTTTTTTTCTGAAAGAATAGGTTCAGGAACTCTTTCTTTCCGGTCACGCCCTGCTTCCGCCCCGCACCATCCCTGCTTTCCTCCCCTTACCTGCTTCCCAGTACCGCCCCCTTAGAGAGTACAGAACCAAGTATCAATTTGTATGGAATTTGTAATGATAACAAGAAAAGCAGCAAAATGATCCCCTGCAGCCAGCAGCAATAGACCCCCACCCAGCAACAATGGACCACCTGCAACAAAATACCCCCCACCCGATCAGCAATGGTCCCCAGGCAACATCAGCAGGTCTCCCCACAGCAAGCATCAATAGACCCTCCAGCAGATAGCAATAATAGATCCTGCCCTCAATAGTAGATCCCTCCCAGCAACAATTGACCCCACAGCAACATAAGACCTCCCAAGCAACAACAGACCCCCCACTATCAAAAGAAGACCTCCCCAGCATCAATAGACAACCCCCCCCCCCGAAAAAATAGATCCCCTCCTATGACAATAGATCGACCAGCAGCCAGCATCAATGGACCCTACAGTACAGCCTACCACCTCTTCCAATTATATACATTCAGTGCTGTTGATGCCGGAACTGTGTCCCCCCCCCCCCCCCCCCCCCGTGTTCCCGCTGAAAAAAAGCCCTGCTGCTACTCCCCCTGAGTAAGAGGGTAACGTGTGTGAGACTTTTCACAGCCTAGCCACATAGAGAGGCCCAAAATCCAAGGAACACCTTCAGACATTCTAGGGGTATATATTACACATCTAATTTCCTGACCACCGAATTCGTTTTTGGACACCCCACCACCTCTTGCAATTAAATACATTCATTACTGGAGGTGCTGGAACTGCATTTTCCCACATTCCTGCTGAAAAAAAGCCTTGCTGCTACTCCCCCCGAACAAGGGGGTACCATATCTGTGAGACTTTTTCACAGCCTAGCCACATAGAGAGGCCCAAAATCCAAGGAGCACCTTCAGGCATTCTAGGGGTATATATTACACATCTAATTTCCTGACCGCCGATTTAGTTTTTGGACAGTGTAACTGGCTGCACTTTTCTGGCTCATTCACATGGGAGGTTGTGCTGCAGAAAGCACCCCACATGTGGTCGAGGCCCTTTCGTGACACTGGCCTGGTATAGCGGTGATTGGGGACACTGACTGCTAGCACTGTTAGGGCTCATTCACACATGTGGCTGGAGGTGGTAAAACCTTGTGGTTGAGCAGTGGTTTTACCACCCCTAACTGCTGCCTTTTTAGCTGCAGAGACAGAGGCCAGGGGTGTACATATGTCGCTGCAATTCTTTGCTTCATAGCTGTAGCAGAAGTTATACCCCCTGTCACTTTCAATTGAATGGGGGTGCTTGTGCAGGATCCAAGGGGTTAAAGCAGGTGGTGATTGGGCCATAAAACACATTTGAGTGCAAAAGTGAAAATACATTCATATTCCTGAAGCCCTGACTTCACCCAATTCAATGTTTTTGGATGCAAATCCTCTCTTTGCGTAACAGGAGTGCTAGCAGCAGCTCCTGTGTGAAGGGAGACTGCAAACACTTCAGGCTTCATTCACAAATATATTGTAACAAGGTTACGGGCAACACAGTGGCTAAATGGTTAGCACTTCCGCCTGGCAGCACTCGGGTCATTGGTTCGAATCCCAGCCACAGCACCACCTGCCTGGAGTTTGCATGTTCTCCCTGTGCCTGTGTGGGTTTCCTCTGGGTACTCCGATTTTCTCCCACACTCCAAAGATATGCTGGTAGGTTAATTGGCTTCTGTCTAAATTGTCCCTAGTATGTGTATGTATGAATGTGAGTTAGGGGCCTTAGATTGTACGCCCCTTGAGGGTTAGGGACCTTAGATTGTACGCCCCTTGAGGGTTAGGGACCTTAGATTGTACGCCCCTTGAGGGTTAGGGGCCTTAGATTGTACGCCCCTTGAGGGTTAGGGGCCTTAGATTGTACGCCCCTTGAGGGTTAGGGGCCTTAGATTGTACGCCCCTTGAGGGTTAGGGGCCTTAGATTGTACGCCCCTTGAGGGTTAGGGACCTTAGATTGTACGCCCCTTGAGGGTTAGGGACCTTAGATTGTACGCCCCTTGAGGGTTAGGGACCTTAGATTGTACGCCCCTTGAGGGTTAGGGACCTTAGATTGTACGCCCCTTGAGGGTTAGGGGCCTTAGATTGTACGCCCCTTGAGGGTCAGGGACCGATGTGAATGTACAATATATGTGTAAAGTGCTGCGTAAATTGACGATGCTATATAAGTACCTGAAATAATAATAATAATATTGAAAACAACAATGTATCTATTTTACTATATCTGCATATTATGAGTGTTTTAGTTTCCTCTCAAGTGAAAGAAAAAAATTTCAGTGTGTTATTAAAAACAAATTATGCAGATACACCATGTTGCCCAAAGTATTGTCCCCACCGTCCCAATCATGTGATTCAGGTGTTCCAAACCTCTCCCAATCATGTAATTCAGGTGTCCCAATCCCCTCCATATCATGTGATTCAGGTGTTCCAATCCCCTCCCAATCATGTAATTCAGGTGTTCCAATCCCCTCCATATCATGTGATTCAGTTGTTCCAATCCCCTCCATATCATGTGATTCAGGTGTTCCAATCCCCTCAATATCATGTGATTCAGGTGTTCCAATCCCCTCCATATCATGTGATTCAGGTGTTCCAATCCCCTCAATATCATGTGATTCAGGTGTTCCAATCCCCTCAATATCATGTGATTCAGGTGTTCCAATCCCCTCCATATCATGTGATTCAGGTGTTCCAATCCCCTCCCAGTCATGTGATTCAGGTGTTCCAATACCCTCCATATCATGTGATTCAGGTGTTCCAATCCCCTCCCAATCATGTGATTCAGGTGTTCCAATCCCCTCCATGGACACAGGTGTATACAATCAAGCCCCTAGGCATGCAGACGGCTTCTACAAACATTGGTGAAAGAATGGGTCGCTCTCAGGAGCTCAGTGACTCCAAGCGTTGTCCCGTGATAGGTAGCCACCTGTGCAATAAGTCCATCCGTGACATTTCCTGGCTACTAAATATTCCACGCTCAACTGTTAGTGGGATTATAACAAAGTGGAAGCAACAGGGAACAACAGCCACTCAGCCACCAAGTGGTAGGCCACGTCATATGACAGGGCGGGGTCAGCGCATGCTGAAGTGCACAGTGCGCAGAAGTCGCCAACTGTCTGCAGAGTCAATAGCTAAAGACCTCCAAACTTGTGTGGCCTTCAGATGAGCCCAACAACAGTGCGTAGAGAGCTTCATGGAATGGGTTTCCATGGCCGAGCAGCTGCATCCAAGCCTTCCATCACCAAGTACAATGCAAAGCATCGGATGCCGTGGTGTAAAGCACGCCGCCACTGGACTCTAGAGCAGAGGAGACGTGTTCTCTGGAGTGTCCAATCACGCTCCTCTATCTGGCAGTCTGCAAATGGGTGTGTCTGGCTTTGGTGGTTGCCAGGAGAACGGTACTTGCCTGACTGCATTGTGCCAAGTGTAAATTTGGTGGAGGGGGGATTATCTCTTGGTGCCAGTCGCACGCAAATGTGCGGCCTCCCGGCGTCTGGGCCTTGACACATTTGTGTGTAATTAAGAAAAACATATGTGCTGAGAGTGCACGCCCTGTGTGCTACCAGCACAAATGTCTGGTACTCACAGAAAGGTCTCGATATCCTCTTTTGATTGAGACCTTTCCTGATCATGTGACCGCTGTGACGGCGAATCACGGGAGCCACATGACTCTAAAACCCCGTCCCACCTCCCGGCTTCTGAAACCCTTAAAGCGCCAGGTGGTGCCGGCGTCAAGGGGTTAAGGTGACATTCTGGACAGTTTCATGCTCCCAACTTTTTGGGAAGATTTTGGGGATGGCCCCTTCCTGTTCCAACATGACTGACCCCCAGTGCACAAAGCAAGGTCCATAAAGACATGGAGGAGCCAGTTTGGGGTGGAGGAACTTGACTGGCCTGCACAGAGTCCTGACCTCAACCCCATAGAACCCCTTTGGGATGAATTAGAGCGGAGACTGCGAGCCAGGCCTCCTCCCCCGACATCAGTGCCTGACCTGACAAATGTGCTTCTGGAAGAATGGTCCAACCTTCCCATAGACACCCTCCTAAACCTTGTGGACGGCCTTCCCAGAGGAGTTGAAGCTGTTAAAGATGCAAAGGGCGGGGCCAACTCAATATTGAACCCTACGGACTAAGACTGGGGGGCCATTAAAGGTCATGTGTGTGGGAAGGGCGGGGCCAACTCAATATTGAACCCTACAGACTAAAACAGGGGGCCATTAAGGTCATGTGTGTGGAAAGGTTGGCGGCCTAATACTTGGGGCAATATGTAGCAGAATACATATTGGCCTAAATTTATGAAGAAATTAGATTTTTCTAATATTTTCATTAGATATGTTTTATAGCAAAAGGAGATATTGTTTATACACCCCCGTACACCCCATACACCCCCTACATCCCATATACTTTGTACACCCCATACATCCTATACACCCTGTACATCCCATACATTCCGTACACCCCATACACCCCATACATTCTGTACACCCCATACATCCTATACATCCCGTACATCCCATACACACCGTACATCCCATATACCACGTACATCCCATACATCCCGTACACCCCGTACATCCCGTACATTCTACCGACCCAGCTTGCTCTTGGATCTGTCTTCTCTGCCTGACTCCTGACCTGACCCCGGCTTGGCTAACGGATATTCTCCCCCGCTCCCCTGTGTATGACCCCGGCTATCCTATTGACTACGTCTGCTCCAATCTCCACCTGGCACTTGACCTTGGTTTTGAACCGACTATCCTGTGGTCTTCTGTTTCCCTGAAGGCTTGCATACCTCTCAGAGGTGCCACCTGTCTGCAAACTCCATTCCAGTGCATCAGCTGTGCTCCTGGGTGTACCTCTGACAAGCACTCCTACAGGCGACCCGTGCTTCTTTGGGCCCGACTCCTGCTGTCCCATATCCAGGGGAGTCTGGAACTTAGCTGCAAGGGAAGCCCTCTCTCCGTTGGCCTCCATCACCGGGTACGTGATAGTGGAAAAGCCACTGTATGGGGGGGGTTCAAGCGGGGAGAGTGGGAGGCAGAGCGCTTGGCTACACTAATATGACCGGGAGAGCGCACGGGCCCCCTAGAGCTAGGGTCGGGGTTGCAATCATGACCTCTGCAGCCCATGCTGTCCAGTTCTACAGTATGATGCCCACAGCTGTCCCCAATATTGTAGATGTGGCTTTACAACTGACTTAAAAAAGGAGTGACACCAAAATTCCAACATTTTTTTTTTATAGCCACTACTTGGTTGGCACCAAAGGATGATATGTAAAGGTGATCTTCACCCTCCAATACTACATCCCTCCACTCCACACCTCCTCCTGTCCTCTGCATGATTAGGGCTGGGTTATATTTTCCTTTAGTTACCTTTTTTTAACATGAATTGTTGCCCCCGCATGTCATTCGCCTAGGTCTCCCTTTGCTTCCTGGGATACTCACGTCACATAACCCAGAAGGCATAGGCTTTCATTGGAGAAACAAGGAGGGGGCGGGTCTAGTGTTGTGCCATTGGGAGGCTGAACCCAGAACATCCGGCCACCTATCGATGACATCACAATAGAGCATGATGGCATGAGACCAATTACTGCCAGAGAACAGGAGCTCAGCTGGACAGTGATGGACCTGCAGGGTGGGTGAGTTTCGAGAAGAACTCTCTAGAGTACCAAGAAGAACTCACTACCAGGTAATAGTGGGCAGGATGGTAAAAATCTTCTTTAACTTTCTATTAACTAGAATTCCTGAGCAGGGGCGGACTGACAGCTCATGGGATTCCCAGGCAATAGGGGATCATGGGGATCCTGTGTCCTCACCCACACTCAAACCACACCCAAAAAAGCCTATGAAAGGTTCCAGGGGCATCTCATGGGGCCCCCTACTGATCCTGGGCCTTCAAGCAGTGCCCGAGTGGTCAGTTTGCCCCTGTTCCTGAGACATCTCCAGCTTGCATACATTGCATATCCATACCTGTATAGATAAATAATGTTTCAGAAGTGACAATCTACCTGTGTGTACTGGTAAATATTCAAGACCTCAACCATGGCCAGTGTTGTTAGGAAAGTGGTATCACCCACAAAGCCAACAACCTCTGAACTTTCCATAAAAGAGTAGTTTGGAGCATATCTTCTATAACCAGAGAGTATCCTGAAGATGAAATCTATTGCTTTCTTTGGATACCCACATGAATCAAACAAGTGATAGCCCAGAGTAATGTTGGGAAGGATGTCGGGATCCTTGTTAATCTCTTCAATTGCAAAGAAAAACGCCATCAAGTATTCATACTCTGTTGCATCCAACCTGCAAAGAATTTGGAAAGTATGACATATAACATGTAGATTGTGCAAACATTTAGAACGTGTGTTTTTAAATAATAAAATAAACATTAAAAAGATGTAAAAGATCTGTTACTAATGACCCTCTAAAGCAGCGGTTCTCAACCTGGGGGTCGAACGACGCTTCCACAGGGGTCGCCTAAGACCATCGGAAAACACATATTTCCGATGGTCTTAGGGACCGAGACACCGCTCCTCGCCGCCGCCGCCACCGCCGTCTCCAGGTGTGGGCGGGATGACATGCCGCCCCTGTCATCTGGACACACCTCGAGATCAATCCTTGCCTGTGATTGGCCGCCGGCACTGTAGCTCAGGAGAGGCACACAGGCGGCCAATCACCGGCAAAGAGGTGGAGCTTGGAGAGGAGGAGCCGAGCGGCACCGCGAAGATCCAGCGAGTGAAGAGGAGGAGAGCGGCCGGAGAAGGAAGACATCTGACAGGTAAGTGTTGGTACCATGGGAGAGGGAGGGAGCGAGCGAGCCCAGGCTGGAGTAGGGGTCTGCAAGGTAAGTATCATTGGTGTCAGTGGGAATAGTGCCCCATCATTGGTGTCACTAATACCAATGATGGGGCACTATTCCTCCCACTGACACCAACGATGGGACACTATTCCTCCCACTGACACCAACGATGGGGCACTATTCCTCCCACTGACACCAACGATGGGACACTATTCCTCCCACTGACACCAAGGATGGGGCACTATTCCTCCTCCCACTTATACCAATGATGGGGCACTATTCCTCCCACTGACACCAATGATGGGGCACTATTCCTCCCACTGATACCAACGATGGGACACTATTCCCCCCCACTGACACCAACGATGAGGCACGTTTCCTCCCCCAAATGACACCAACGATGGGGCATGATTCCTCCCCCCACTGACACCAACGATGGGGCACAATTCCTCCCCCCACTGACACCAAGGATGGGGCACAATTCCTCCCCCCACTGACACCAAGGATGGGGCAGTATTCCTCCCCCCACTGACACCAAGGATGGGGCACTATTCCTCCCCCCACTGACACCAAGGATGGGGCACTATTCCTCCCCCCACTGACACCAAGGATGGGGCACTATTCCTCCTCCCACTTATACCAATGATGGGGCACTATTCCTCCCACTGACACCAATGATGGGGCACTATTCCTCCCACTGATACCAATGATGGGACACTATTCCCCCCCACTGATACCAATGATGGGGCACTATTCCTCCCACTGACACCAATGATGGGGCACTATTCCTCCCACTGACACCAATGATGGGGCACTATTCCTCCCACTGACACCAATGATGAGGCACTATTCCTCCCACTGATACCAATGATGGGGCACTATTCCTCCCACTGACACCAATGACGGGGCACTATTCCTCCCACTGATACCAATGACGGGGCACTATTCCTCCCACTGACACCAATGACGGGGCACTATTCCTCCCACTGACACCAATGATGGGACACTATTCCTCCCACTGACACCAATGACGGGGCACTATTCCTCCCACTGATACCAATGACGGGGCACTATTCCTCCCACTGACACCAATGACGGGGCACTATTCCTCCCACTGATACCAATGACGGGGCACTATTCCTCCCACTGACACCAATGATGGGGCACTATTCCTCCCCCACTGACACCAAGGATGGGGCACTATTCCTCCCCCCACTGACACCAAGGATGGGGCACTATTCCTCCTCCCACTTATACCAATGATGGGGCACTATTCCTCCCACTGACACCAATGATGGGGCACTATTCCTCCCACTGATACCAATGATGGGACACTATTCCCCCCCACTGATACCAATGATGGGGCACTATTCCTCCCACTGACACCAATGATGGGGCACTATTCCTCCCACTGACACCAATGATGGGGCACTATTCCTCCCACTGACACCAATGATGAGGCACTATTCCTCCCACTGATACCAATGATGGGGCACTATTCCTCCCACTGACACCAATGACGGGGCACTATTCCTCCCACTGATACCAATGACGGGGCACTATTCCTCCCACTGACACCAATGACGGGGCACTATTCCTCCCACTGATACCAATGACGGGGCACTATTCCTCCCACTGACACCAATGATGGGGCACTATTCCTCCCACTGATACCAATGATGGGGCACTATTCCTCCCACTGACACCAATGATGGGGCACTATTCCTCCCCCACTGACACCAATGACGGGGCGCTATTCCTCCTACTGCAAAATTACAGTTATGAAGTAGCAACGAAAATAATTTTATGGTTGGGGGTCACCACAACATGAGGAACTGTATTAAGGGGTTGCGGCGTTAGAAAGGTTGAGAACCACTGCTCTAAAGTATGATGTAGATGATGGACATATTGTTCCTGGTTTATTGAACGATTAAATTCAAAACAGAGACAAGGTGAACCGAGGCACTGAAAACATACAGCGTCTGATAAAGAAACATCCCGGTAATATACGGCACAGTAGGCGGCAACAAGAAGTGAAGGCTGAAGTAGATGGATACATAGATTTTCAGCATACAATAGGTGGGAGCAAAACAGATGTGCCATATCTACACTAGCTTACAGGTCCTCTTTAATTATGTGACTCTTTCACTGAATCTCTACCCCCCACCCCCGCTTTCTCTCCGTTACAAGTCATTTCTTCCCCCGAAGACCTAACCATTTGAGACATATTCCTACAATATGTGTATACTGTATACAGGGCAGTAGTTAGAAACCATGGGGCCCCATAAAGCCAACCTGAAAGAGCCCTCCCCCAAAGAAACACAGTTTACTATGCTTCGGTTTATGAATGAACACAGTGAGCAATTGGTACCATTCACTAATTGTATTCATTCAGGAAAGGAAGGGCCTGGTAAATGTGACATGTTTACTGCGCCCTTCCCCCGCTCTCTATGAAGGATCCTATTGTGTTCTTGTATCTGCCGGTGGGAAGGAGAGGAGAGAAGCCAGCAGCACTGAGGGGGTAGGGGCACGCAGGGGGGTCCTGGGCAGCAGGGGGAAACATGTGGTGCACAGAGAAAGTGATAGGTGCAGCTAGGGGGCAATTACTGGGACTGATCCCCTGTATGGCTCTCTCTGCAGCAGCTGAAAGCCAGCAGGAGGGAGAGGAGAAGCTTTCAGCTGCTGCAAAGACAGCCATTCATTGGGTCCAGTAATTGCCTCCCCCGCCGTACCGATCGCTCTCACTGCCCACATCCGGATCACCCAGCTGCCTGGGCCCCCCTGCCCCCCTGTACAGGAGGACTGGTGGTACCCCCTTATCCACAGCCCTGACTGTATATACAATATATACTGTATCTTCAAAGCTGGAATAGTTATATTGCCGCTCAGTGGATGGATAGTATTCATCCCTTCTCTCCTTACAGCATACAGACCTACAGCCTTGCTTCCAGCTGGCCAGGTCCATACGCCGTACGGACCTGACATTCCTCATGTTCCTGTGTCGGCTGTAAGCTCATGGTCACCTCAGTGGTCCTGTCCTCATAGCAGAAATATTCAGCTGACTCTGCTGGACAAAATGATAGCTTTGAGTATCAACTAACAAGTGATCAGAGCTAGTAACCTAAAATGTGACCCCCGCCCCCCCAACTCACCTGTTGCCTTCTCTCCTCTACTTCTCCTCTCTAGTTTCTAAACTGCCCCCCCCCCTTACTTGTCGCTTCCTCCCCCTTATCTTTTCCCCCAGCTCTGACCCTACCCACCCCAGCCCCCCTTCTACCTCACCCAGCACCGACCTTCTGTGGCTCCCATTCAATTTCCAGCATCTCTCCTCTGCCTCTCCCGCCAGCAATTGCATGGGATTCATGGCCTAAAGGGTTAAAGAATCCCTGCTGCTGTGACTCCCGTGCAACCAACCCCCCCGTGGCACCCCTCGATCCCCCACAGTGCCCTTATGCAGTGCTGCTAGCTGGCTCTCCCTTCTCACCCTCCCCCCAGCCAACTGCTGTGAGGATGGAGAGTATGATCGGCAACGTATCGGTACGTTGCTGGAATTTTGGTGGTCATACCAGGATGACGGTCGCAGCTGCCGCCATAATTCAAGTATTGTTTTTTCAGCCAGTTTAATTTCTTGTAAAAGCAAACCTAGTGGCCAATTAGCTGCTGGATTGCTTTTACAAGCAGAGGGAGAGGAGGTTCCCCCCACCCCCCCTCATTCCACCCTCCGCAGCTTTCTCAGACTCTGTCCCATCGGGAGACCCAGGTGTTCAGCTGGTGCTTCTGCCAAATAATTGGAGAACAGAATGGCTCCAATCATCTCTATGGTCTCAGAAAGCAGAAACAATGGGCATTCATCACTTCCAGTTTCTCCAGATGTAAATAGCTCCATTTTTAAATTGAGAAAGCATCTGATCATGATGTGATTTTTATTTTTTTCAGGTACAATTTACGTAGCGCTTTACATATATTGTACATTCACATCAGTCCCCGCCCCCGAGGAGCGTACAATCTAAGGTCCCTAAATCATTCATACAGTCACATACTAGGGCCAATTTAGACAGGAGCCAATTAACCTACCAGCATGCCTTTGGAGTGTGGGAGGACACTGGAGTACCTAGAGGAAACCCACGCAGACACAGGGAGAACATGCAAACTCCAGGCAAATGATGCCATGGTGGGATTTGAACTGATGACCCGAGTACTGCTACGAAGAAGTTCTAACCACTTAACCACTTTGCTGCCCAGATGCTGTGAAGGGCAGAGAAGAGATCTGGGATCTAATGACCTGTCACTTCCTATTCCTATCACAGGGGATTGTTACATTCCATGAGATAACAATAAAAGTGATGAAAAAATAATAATAAACGGACAGAGTAAAAATGGGAAAAAATAAAAAAAATGGGAAAAAAATATGAAAGCGCCTGTGTTTGCACGCAAAGACAATCGCATGCATACATAAACAGCGATCACACCCCACACATGGGGTATCCCTGCGAACCTCAGATCGAGGGCAAAAATTCTACCACCAGACCTCCTGTGTAAATCTAAAGTGGAAACCTGAAAGGATTTTACGGTGTTGCCGATGGAGAATAAAATGTACGTAGTTTGTCAGCGTCGCACGGGCTTGCGCAAGTTTAAAGTGTCACAAGTTTGGTATCTTTTACTCGGCGTAACATCGTCTTTTACATTTTACCAAAACAATCGGGCATTATATTGTTTTCTTGTACATTAAAATTCCAAAAAGTGTATTTTTTTTCCTCCAGAAAATTGCTTTTGAAAAACCACTGCACAAATATAGTGTGACATACAAATTGCAATGCCCAGCAGCCCACCATTTTGTTCTCGAGGGCCTCTATTTAAAGAAAAAAAAAAATATATATATATGTATACACACAAAATGTTTGGGGGTTCTAAGTAAAAATGCAGTTTTTTTTTTAATTTTAAACAAAGCAAATTCAAATAATAATATACTCACACGCACTGATGTATTTAGTTCACTAAAATTGGGAGCCCCCCACCACCACCAGCACTGCCCCACAGCCGCCGCCACTCTATGCCAATAACCCCCCTGGCCACTACTGCCGCCATTTGGCCACTCTCCCATCCCACCTGAAGAGAGAGAATTAGTCAAGAACTAACCTCAACCTCTCCAGAAATCAGCCGGCCATCCCCAGAGCCAAGCCCAGTGTCTTCCTTCCTTGTGTCCTCCTTGGCCAGGAAGCTTACACCTTCTAGCAGCATGCAGCCACCTCGGATTCCATGGTAAAGCCTTACCAGGCCCCCATCCCTGCCACGTGTGTCCCTTCTTCCCCGAAAAATGCCGACCTAGGCAAATACCTCATTTGCCTCATGGTAAATACGCCGCTGCCCACACGTGCAACATACATACATGCATACATGAAGGTGCCAACCCAAGACCTCACCCTGGAGACTGCTGTACAAGGAGGGAGGTCTGTTAAGTATGATCAAGGTGCACATTTGGAATCAAATTGGTGCAAATTGCTTTGGCAAGAATATCTAAAATTCCACCAAATTCTGCCTCCATGAAAGTGGTCCAATTTCCAGAGAAAAGTCGTTGAATCGCTCTCCACTGATTTTAAGGCCAGTTGAAGCCCAATTTAATCTCTGTGTTGTAAGAGAAACACCAGAAAACCGAGATGAAACACACAGAAACAGAGTGAGAACATACACACTCCATGCAGACAGAGCCCTGGCGGGGAAGAACTGCAGTGATACAATGTATGTGCTAATAACAATGACATTGTATTTCCCTTGCAACTTCATATGAAAGTTTAAAATGTTACAATAAAAAGAAAAGCAATAAACTGATGGCAATGTACTTACTCTGAACATAAATTAAATGGAATGCTTTCGAGGAACATCTCTTGAATGGCTTTATGTACAGAGAAGATTCCTCCAATGATCACATCTCCTGGCTGGTAATACTCATAAACAAACAGGGTCTGCAGAGGGAAAAGGCGACACAAATCTAAATTCTGACCTATAGATGTAGTGAGAGATTGTCCTTGAAAGACGAAGACCAACCCGGAGAGGACAATGAGGTTCAGAAATCCATCCATGACAGAGAACACTCACCAACAACTGTGTGCGTCCTCCGCACTGGAGGGATCATCTCCAGCACTTTATATACCATTCCTGAGACTAATTTAGACTCTACGAGAAATGTCTGAGGAAAACTAGAACAGGAACATAATTCTCAACATTTAAAATCAAATCTTGATTTATCTTTATAATAATATCAATTCTTTGGTGGCTTCAGCCTGAAGGCTTAACCAGTTATTGTTCTACAGATGTTAGCCTGAACCCCTGTACATGTGAAAATCCCAACATGCTACCTGAGGACATGGCTGGACACTCGATCTCTGCATTGGTGGGCTATTCAAGGCCCAGCACTCTGCCTAATACCAGATCTGCTAGTGGTAATGCTTATGAATGAAAGCACGATTGGCAATCCAAGGGCGATTACTTTCTGTTGCGTCCCCTCCTCTAATGGGAGATGCCTAGCACCGGCCCTTATGTGCCAACTGATTGGATTTCACACATAGAAAGAGGTAACCATATTAAAAAGGTACCCCAAATAAAACAGGGTAGGAAGGAACATGCCAAAGCTCCAAGATGGATGATGGTACAAAAAAACGGCCACTGCCCCAGTCTATAACTGGCCTTCACAGCAAGGAGCACATGGACGGGTGACGCATGTCAAACAACAAAACAGAAAAATTCCCAGCCAGCCTGCATCAAACCAAATTAACCTGCCTAGCAGTGTGCGTTAGAAACAGGGGTTTAGTTAGCACACGTATGCAAATACATGCGTAAGCTACAAAGCCATCTTACGACCCCCCAATGTTCTGTAGTTTCCCAACTCTACAAATTTAAGAGCCCCCATAGTTGTCAGGGCCTGGGACCTCTACTGTGTCAGGCAGTAACTCTTCTCACTGAGCTACCTGGGATGCTGGACAATCCTACCTTGTGCCTTGTTTTCTGATGAACCTTTAAGTCCTTGCTCCTCCCATGAACTTCCTGATTTAAGCCATGTCTCTGCACTTCCTGTTCCCCAGATTATTGTGCCTTCTCCAGCCAGTATCTTGCTTTTGTCTCTCCTGCTGCCGTCCATACCTTCGCTACCGACCTTTGGCTCGTTCCTTGACAACGATTCTGCCTCATCCCAACCTGCTACCACTTGTTACCGACCTTTGGCTTGTTCCTTGACTATGTTTCTGTCTCATCCTAACCAGCAACCACTTGTTACCAACCTTTGGCTTGTTCCTTGACTACGTTTCTGTCTCATCCCAACCTGCTACCGCTTGTTACCGACTCTTGGCTTGTTTACTGACGACGCTTCTGTCTCATCCCAACCTGCTACCACTTGTTACCGACTCTTGGCTTGTTTCCTGAATACGCTTCTGTCTCATCCCAAACTGCTACCACTTGTTACCGACCCTTGGCTTGTTTACTGACGACGCTTCTGCAAGATCCCTACCTGCCATATCAGTTACTGGATCCTGGCTTGCTCACTTCCTGGTAGGGTGATCCTGAGAACTGCAACCTGGTACTAACACGCAGCAAAATCCATCTCCACCATCAGGAGCTCTGGTGAATACCGGTTAGTGCTTAGACCTCGCACCTCAGGTAAGCCTGCGTCATCTCCCAGGGTGACCTGCTTGTTTACCTATCCTGTTGGTTGGTCTGCTGCTGTAGCTACTGGTCTCTGAACCTGACCTCTGACCGTGACAATAGTAGATGCACATGTATTTAATGGATAGACCAAGGGCAGGTGGACCTGAGGAAGCCCACCCCTCCTTAAAGGTTCAGGAGCGCAATGGACACCCAGCATGTAGTACAATGGCAGTCAGGGTGTCCAGTGTGCCCCCCACCAACAGCAAGGAGCACATGGATGGGTGACGCATGACAAACAACAAAGCTCCAAGGTGGATGATGGTACCTGCAATCTGCGCATCTAGCCCATACCTAGCCAACTGATGGAGAGGAGGGGGAGGAGAGCAAAAGAGAGCTCAAATTTCCCACCATCGCTCTCATTTAAACCCCTGCTGGTGCTGCCCTCAGAAATGTCATTTCTGGTTTTGGACCCAGTCGCCTCCCACCAGAAAGAAAACAGGTGCTTCATGCTGGAGCGAATATGCCAACACCAACATGCAGATGCATGATGGGGTCATCCGGCACCTATCAAGAGATGTAAACCACACACAACTCAGGTATCCCTACAGAAGGTCCATGGCATGTTCCATCACCAGGTTTCTCCACAGGGGAACATGGAGGCAACACCATATTCCTGGTAAGGAGAAGACACTGACAGCCAAATAACGCAGGTCAGAACTATTATTATTATTATACAGTATTTATAAAGCACCGATAGTTCGCTCAGCGCTGTACATTACAAAGGGGGACAGAACATGTGACAGAACAATACCAATACAATACACTACATGAGGGGATTGAGGGCCCTGCTCTTTCGAGCTTACAATCTAGGAGGGAGGGGATGGTGGTACAGGAGGAGATAGCTGTGGGGGATGGAGTGGTAGGAAGAGTGGAGGAGGCCGACAAGTTAGCAGGGGGTGGGGTAGGCTTCCCTGAAGAGGTGGGTTTTCAGGGTGCACCTAAAGGAGAGGAGAGTAGGTAATAATCTGTTGGGTTGGGGCAGGGAGTTCCAGAGGATGGGTGACACCCTGGAGAAGTCCTGGAGGCAGGCATGGAAGGAGGAGACCAGGGAACTAGAGAGAAGGAGGTCTTGTGAGGAGCGGAGTGTTCGTGCTGTGTGGTACTTGGATATTAGATCAGTGATGTAGTTCGGGGCAGTTTGGTGGACGGCTTTGTACGTCAGTGTTAGGATTTTGAATTTGATCCGTTGCACAATCGGAAGCCAGTGGAGGGATTGGCAGAGAGGGGTGGCGGAGATGGAGCAGTTGGAAAGGTGAATGAGTCTGGCAGCTATATTCAGGATGGATTGAAGCGGGGATAGCCAGCGGCGAGGCAGGCCAGTGAGGAAGGAGTTGCAGTAGTCCAGTCGTGATATGATGAGGGAGTGTATGAGCTGTTTAGTGGTTTCTGGGGTTGACTACAACATTGGTGGTATGATGGGGGTCCTGACGGCTAGTACAGGTTGGAACAGAAACCACGACACCCACAGGCTGCTGGGGCCCGGGAGTAATTCCCCCTGGAAGACCGGAGGGGCCTAGTTCCTCCTGATTTGAATGGATCTACCTTGTCTGGCCAGGGGTCGGGAAGGCAGAAAGTCCGCGAACCAGTGCCCCCTGAGTGGTCGCCTCAGGGTTGCTCTTAGTAACACTTGGGTGTGGGACCCCAGCGTGTGAAAAGGCACATGGCCACTGTGTTCAAACAGTTTTTCTACACAGCGCCCTCGGGACCAGGCCTTCTGGTTAAGTTCGGGGAAATTTTTGCTACAGGCCCCAGGGCCTGGTCTGTGCACAATTGGCACGACCACCTTTTATTTAATTTATTATTTCTCCCACGTTTGTCACTTTCACTCGTGTGTGTTTTTTTCTCACAGGATGGAGGGTGTGGGTCCTCGGGCCTGCCCGGGGGTCTGGAGGGAGGATGTGTGGCCTTTTGGTTCCTTCCTCCCCTGTCCCTAGGGGGTTTTCTCTTCGGGAGAACCCCCTGACCAAGTGCTGAGTGGCTGGCTTCGGCTGGCCACAAGGAACGGTGGTCCGCTAGGCTTTTTGGCTAGGTGGACCAAATGGAAACCTTGTCCCTGTCAGGAGCTTCGTGCCCCAAGGGATCAGGGTAGAGGTCCATCCCCTTCGGGGGAAGGACAAAGCACACCCCTAAGTGCACTTTGTTGTGTGGTGTTTCGCACTAGCACGTTTTTTGTGAACACTTACGGGTTTTTTAGTTTTTCGCACGTTCGCGAACTTAAAAAAAATTAGCTTCTTTATCTCCCACCCACTTCCTCCATACACTGCCGGGTTTGGTTGCTTTGAAGGCAATGCAGACTGTGATGGTCTTGGCCAGAACACAGGAAAAAAGCAATGGAGAAGACCTCAAATGACACTTGTCTCAGCTTGCAGGTTAAATCCACAGGACGTCTGAAGACGACACAGATGAAGCTCAGCATGATGGAGGTGAGAACTAACCTGTTGGGTGTTTCTATTTGGTTCTTGACTTTATATTTCCCTTTTTGTGTTGATTTTTTTCTTCGATGCTTTAGGTGCCCATCACCTACCAGGCATTTAGGTACTCTATTACCATTGCATCCTCCAACTTTAACTTTTCGCTGCCAGGCCCTGCGCTCCACTTTTAAACTCAGGTGGTCAGACCATTTTTGCAATTTTTCCATTACTTTTTTATTTTTCCCTTACAGCTTTCAGAGTTTGTAGAAGACACCCCCCCCCCCCCCCCAAACCATATATTTTCTGAAAGCACATGACCTATAGAATAAAAAAATGAAGGTGCTACTGAAATTTAAGGCAAATTTGTATTAAATATTAAATATATGCAATGAAATGTATTAAATTATTTATTAAATGTATTAAATATTTGCACAAATGTTTATCAAAACAATGTTTTCGTTAAAAATACCATAAAATCATTATTAGCAAATACAAACACAACGAATGTTACACAATTACTGCTAAATATAAAAGATTAACCTGTACTGAGTTAATAAATAACAAATGTTTGTAAATTTTAAATTGCGCCTTTTTGCAAAATGATGAAAATCGAATGTCAATAACCAAATTTCTCTAAAAATCTGGAGGTTTTCATTTTTCAGTTACAGCTTTCAGAGTTTGTAAAAGACCCCCAAACCATATATTTTCTGAAAGCACATGACCAGTAGAAAAAAAAGTTACTTATTTTTTTAAGCCCTGCAATAGTTGGGCAAATGTTTATCAAATCACTGTTACCGAAGTGGACTGACAACTCATGGGGCCCCCAGGCAATAGGAAATCATGGGGCCTCTGTGTCCTTGCCAACACTCAAACCACACCCAAAAAAGCCTATGAAAGGTATCAGGGGCATCTCATTTGGCCCCACACTGACCCTGGGCACTCGGGCATTGCACGGGCGTCCAAATGGTCAGTCCGCCCCTGCGCTATTATATCCTGGGGAAAAAATGGGGAAGCGCTACAAAAGCCCTGCAACTGCATGCAATGCATACAGTTGTGGTTCATTTGACTGCAAAAATGGAGTTAACACAGGTGGTGAGGAGGTATTGAATCACTTCCTCATTGCCTGTTAGTAGCCCCTGCAGCGTAGCCTCCAGCTTCAGAGGTAAGGGAGATTTAGAACCCTAGCCCTGGTTCACACTAGCCCGCAGGCTGCTGGCTGGTTGCAGGTGCAGGAATCGCACCTGTTCCCACACCCACAATGAGACGCCTTGGGCTTCCATTCATTCTGAATGGCACCAACCACACGCATCTCAGCCCACAGCGCAATTGTGGGTGCTGTAACCACAGGAAAGCCGTAAGGTCCAAAAAACCTTTTTTTTTTTTGCATGAAACATCAGACTGGAAGCCCATTCATATGAATGGGCTGCCATGCCCATGCAAACATGAACTGCATCGCCCGCACTAGTGTGAACCTAGCCTTACTATTTTTTTATTATTTTTTTTACAATTTTATTTAATTATTTTTGTTAATCAAAAAAAATGTATTTTTAATTTTTTTGTACAGTTATTTGGGGGGAAGTGGGGGCTTTGGAGAGAAAGCAGGGGTCTAAACAGACTTCCAATGTCTCTTTTTTTGAGAGAGAGAATGGGACTGATGACAGTCCCTTTTCTGTGCAGCTTGAGCTGCACTGTAGATGAATGGATAGGAGTCTGTATAGACTTCTATTCATTCATAAAATGGAACACAGGACACAGTGTTTGCTATCTTTTATTCACAAACTGAAACATAGTAAACACAGTTTACTATGTATCAGTGATTAACCGGTTGCCGACCAGCCACAGTATATATACTGCGGCAGGGCGGCACCACTGCACAAAATCACGTATATAAATGTGATTTGCGCTCCCGATGTTTCCGCGGGCAGGGGGGCGCACACGCGCCCCCACCGACCCACGGGTCTTACAATTCGATCTCCGAGGGATCAATCATTCGATTTCAGCCAGTGAAGTCGGATGATCGGTCCCTGTCCTATCCTGTCCTGTGTTGACAGTTACACAGGACAGGATATGATGTCAATCTTCTCTGCCTGGGCACATCCCGAGAGAGAAGACCCAGAAAATGTGAGTACAAAGCACTACACTAACAATTAGAACACACCTAGGACACATTTAACCCATTGAACACCCCCCCCAGTTAACCCCTTCACTGCCCTGTCACCAGTGTCATTGATCACAGTGAACAGATTGTTACTGATCACTGTATTAGTGTCACTGGCGACTTCTGATAGTCTTAGCGTCAGTTAGCGTCAGTTAGCGCCCCTCCCAGATAGTGTCAGATTGCCGCTAGTACACCAGTAATCACATTTAACCCCTTTGTCAGGAACACGCTCACTTGCACACTAAACCTCCATTGCTAGTATAGTGTCTGATTGGATCAATATCTTTGATCAGATCAGCGCTATACCAGCATTCACATTAGTATGTCCCCAAAAATGCAGCATTAGCGGGATCAGCCCCGGCACCTGCCAGCACCTGCGTTTAGCCCCTACGCCCCCCCCCCTTCTCTCCCAGCAAGTGCAGTGTCAGTAGATAACTGTCACTTGATACATTGTACACAAAACCGCAGTGTTCACAGAATCAGGCCTGATCTCTGTAAGCACTTGTCGGTAAATTTTTTGTAGCGGTTCAAGCAGTCCCTGACAGCCAGGAGCTCTTTTTCCTGTGAGTCACACTAGGCACCTATAAAATTAGTGGCCCAAATGTCCAACAAGAGGTACTCTTTTTTTTCCCATAATATTTATTTAGGAACTCAGAGCATACAGCGGATACAAGCATTACAGGGGAACAAATATGCAGACAATAGTTGACAAAATGTAGGTAACAATCAGCAAGATATAAAACGCTATCAGAGTATCAGGGGTAATAAGGAATGGAGAGGCACGTCTGGTCTCAGTTCCCTGTACAGCGTATTGGAGTCGCGACACTGGCAGAATTGGTGATATGAGGCCTCAGTTACCAAGCAAAAGCCAATGAAGGGGCAGAAGTGCCAGGAGAGCACATTGTCAATACGTATGGTGATGGCAGGAAGTTGGGTGTAAAGGCATATAAGGCATAACCCCTAATGATACACTATTGAGGTAACCCGACGAAAGCTGCCAGTGTATGTGTGAAAAGCTAGGGAAGAAAGAGATGTCGCGGTTGAGGAGCAAATAGGTGTTAGTGCTCCTGCAAGCAGGTTAGGGTATCCAAAAGTAAAGAAGAGGAGGAGAAGAAAAGAATCTCTGAGTGGAATAGCGAGAAAATGGGGATGAAGGAATAAAAATAATCATAAAAAGAGGGGGAAAGAGAGAAAAAAAAAGGGGGGTGGGGGAAGGAATGGGTAAATGGGAAAGGGAATGGCAGGGAAGGGGTGAGGGGGGGTATGAGGGCAGATGAAGTGCCTTCACTAAAAACTGCCAGGGAAGGACATTTGCCTAAAAAATCCTGAGAATAGGCGAGATGGGAACGCTTGCTTACATAATTCGGTATGAATAGAGCTCCCAACAATGAGGGGCTGCAAGACCAGGGATCCTGAGCAGAATCGGAAAGGAACAAAGAGCCGACAAAGCACCAGGAGTACTACAGGGCATAAGAGGTATGCAAACTCAATCAGCCAGGCCCAGGAGAGAGCGGTATTCCGGGGTCGTTCGAAAATGTCCAGCAGGACCAAGTATGGGAGAATTTAGTAGGATTATCCAAAGATGAGGCAATCAACTCTTCCATTTCAGCAATTCTATCAATGCGCATGAACCAGTCTCTTAGTGTGGGTGGATGGGTATCATGTGCATTGCCAGAGATTTGGAGTATAGACGTTTGGGGAGCGGAGTGTGGTGAAGGAGGAGTTTTGCTGGAGAATATTCAATGTCAATGACTGACACTGAAGAAGTAATTCGATGCACCTGCCGCCAGAAGGGCTGGACAATGGGGCAATCCCACCAAATATGCAAAAGGGATCCAACAGGAGCTCCACATCTCCAACAACTACAAGATTTGGAAGGGTCAAAGTGGTGAATTCTAGAAGGCGTGTTGTACCATCGGAACACCAGCTTATAACCGTTTTCTTGGGCTGAGACATTCAGGGAGCATTTATGGGAGTATGTAAAGATTTGTTCCCAGTCTGAGGGTGAGAAATCAATATTTAAGTCTCTTTTCCACGCATTACAGGCCGGGAGTGAATCGAAGGGTCTGTCAGTAAGGAGAAGTAAGTAGGTAAAGGATATTAAGTGTCTCTGTGGTTCAGCTTTAGAGCAGATTGACTCAAATGAGGTGAGCGGGTCCATTTAGAGCGATATGTAGAAGAGAGTAGAAAATGTCTAATTTGAAGATAGGCCCAAAAAGTAAAAGTATGGTCACCCATGGTGTTAGCCAAGGAAGAGCAAGTCTTTAGCTGACCTTTGTGGAAGAAGTGCTTTGCCAAAACTTGAGTGTGTGGCCAATGAGCTGAGGGAAAGGATTTATGCATGCCTGGTGGGAAGTCAGGATTAAAGCGAAGAGACGTTAGGGGGTTGGGGGCATCTGAAATAGAGGCCGATTTACAGGCCAATCAAAAGATTTTTAGGGAAGGACCGATGATTGGATGTGTGAGGAGATCTGGAGGAACATGCTTGGGCAGAAGCCACGGGATCGTTGCCAAGGGGGGAGAGGAGCAGGAATGTTCCAATTAAACCCACATTTTGGTGGTAGAATGAATGTTGCAGTCAATTATCCTAGTGAAATGGCAGACTCAGTGGTATCATTGTAGATCAGGTAATCCGATCCCCCTTTGGATTTAGGAAGCACAAGTTGGGAAAAGGCAATATGTGGCTGTTTATGATTCCAAAGAAAAAGAGAGCCTAGTCGTCTGCATGAGGCAAAAAAGATGGGCGGTAAATGGATAGGCAAGATCTGGAATAAATAAAGAAGGCGCAGGAGAATATTCATCTTTAATATTGCAGCCCTGCCAAACCAGGAGAAACACGGGCGGTGCCACTTAGTTAGGTCTTCTCGGATGGTACAAAGGGTTAGGAGAAAATTGTTAGCATAGAGGTCCGAGAGGTTACTCGTGAGTTGTATCCCCAAGTAAGTAAGGGACTCCGCTCCCAATGGAACGGGAACTGCGACTGGCAAAAGGAGACCAGGTCTGGAGGAAGAGTAATATTGAGGGCGTAGGATTTGAAATAATTGATTTTCAGATTGGAAATGTATTGAAAGGAGGAAAAATCCTTGAGTATATTGGGTAAAGTGATCCAGGGCTCTGATAGGAACAGTAGAATATCGTCTGTGTAAGCAGCAAGCTTGTATTCCTTGTTTGTCACAGAAATGCCTTTAATATCAGTATTAGAACAAAGTTTATGTAACAGAGGCTCTAGGGAGATCACAAAAAGAAGCGGGGAAAGGGGGCAGCCTTGGCGTGTACCATTTCCAAGAGGGAATGGTCTAGAAAGATGTCCGTTCACACGGACCTGCCTGAGCAGTTGGACCCGAGTACAGTGCCATGATGAAATTAAGCATAGTGACCCCTAGTCCAATCGCTTCTAAGGAAGCTCTTAAATAGTCCCAAAAGCCTTTTCGGCATCTAGAGAGAGGATAAATCCAGGATTACGGGAGTCGTGAAGGCAGTGGAGAAGATTGAGTGCCTTGATGGTGTTGTCCCTTGCTTCTCTTCCAGGGATGAAGCCCACCTGGTCTAAATCAATCAAGGAGGGTAGCAGTGGGAGAAGACGGTTCGCTAAGATTTTTGCAAAGATTTTGATGTCTACATTCAATAGAGAGATGGGCCTGTAATTGGTAATGACAGTAATGTGGGCTTCCAAAAGGCGATGGTGTTGTACACCAGGGAAAGGGTGTTGAAGGCGGAGAGGAAAGGTCCACTCAAATGGTCTAAGCACTCCTTATAATATGCCACCGAAAGACCATCAGGACTTTTACCCGGTTTCATTTGTTTGATAGCTTGGGAAAGTTCCTCTGCCGTAATAGAATGCTCCATACCCTGGACATCATCCTCAGATAGAGTGGGGGGGCTGTGGAGGTGAAGAAAATCAGATATCAAGTAATCTCTGGGCATATTGATCTTGGAGGGGCGGCGTTCAAGAGGGAGATTATATAACATCTTATATTAGTGTTCAAAGTGTGAAGCAATATTTGAAGTGGCTAGGGAGCCATCCGAGCCCCTAATCTTGTGAACCGTTAAGCTGGATTTCTTAGTCTGGAGGGACCTGGCTAAAAATCTTCCGCTTTTGTTAGCAAGCTCATAAAAGAGTTTTTGCGATAAAACAAATCTACATTTAGTTGCCTTACCTAGTTCATGTAAGAGCGCTGTGCGAGCATCCGTGAGATCGGATAAGGTAGAGGCGGCTTGGGTCTGTTTGTGAACTTTTTCCAGCAGATTAATGCGGTCGAAGAGGTGTTGCAGGCGCGTCTGTCTTTCTTTTTTGTGTTTTGTAGCCATGGCTATGAAGAGTCCTCTGATAACGCATTTGTGTGCCTCCCATTGGGTTAACAGGGGTGTATCTGGGGTTTGATTAAGCGAAAAATAATCTGTCAAATGGGATCGAATCTCAGCCTCATTGGCCACACCTGAAATAAGTGAAGCGTCTAGCATCTTTGCGCGAGAATGGTGCTCCGGAAATCGTAAAAGCATTGTGACGGGATGATGATCAGAAAGGATCATCGGTTCAATAGAAGAGTCATGGAGAAGCGATAAGTCAGCTTGCGAGATGAAAAGATAATCGATCCGAGAGTATTTGTTATGTGGGGGGGAGAAAAAAGTATAATCCTTGACATTCGGATGAAGGACTCGCCAGGAATCATGGAGCTGCAAATCTTGTAGTTGGGTGTGGATCTGTCTAAGAGATTTGTAAGGCAGGAAAGAGCTACCTGATGAGGAATCCAATAAAGGACACGGGAACGTTAAGATCACCTTCTAAGATTAGGATACCCGCTTGAAAAGAGGAGAGCGGAGAAGTAATGGAGCGGAAAAAGGATACCTGTCTGGTGTTAGGAGCGTAAAGGTTCGCTAAGGTGATGGGCCTATTGGCAAAGGTACCTTTTAGGAACAAGAATCTGCCCTCTGGATCTGGAAGTGAGTCTACAATAGTCAGAGGGAGAAGCTTTGCAATAATAATAGAGACACCTTTGGATTTAGCCTGAGCATTGGGGGCGTGAAAGACAGCTGGAAAGCGAAAGTTAGTAAACCTGGGTATGGCATCCTGACGGAAGTGCGTTTCCTGTACAAAGTCAATGTCCGCTCTTTGTTTAAACAAGTGAGTGAGTAGGAGGGAGCGTTTTTGGGGGGTATTAAGACCCTTTGCGTTGATAGACAGGACATTTAATGAAAGATGACCAGACGAAGAATCTAGGGAAGGCATGATCAAAAAGGTGAGGGGAACCTAAGGAAATTGGAAAGGTAGTATTGGGTAAAGAAGGGAAGGGGAGAGGAGAGAGAAAGGAAAAAAAAAAGGGGGGGGGGAAGAAAGATGGGGGGAAAACAGAAGAGAATGAGATACCGGCAGTGGAGGTAGACCAGCTGACCCACCAAAAAATGTGGAAAAATGAGAAGGAACTTGAAAAAAGGGGAATAGGCGGGAAAAAAGGTGAATAAGGAGACTAAGAAGGAAGGGAAAAGAGGAACAGATAGCGAGAGAATAGGGATGGCCGGTAAAAGGTCAGTGAAAGCTCTCAAAGCTCACTGTGTGGGAAACACGGTGGGTCGAGATCCAAAATATTAGAGTCCGCCTGACCATGGACCATAAAAAGCGGACAAAATGTGGGGGGCGAGTGAGCACAGGTTATAAGATGTTTAAAAACGTAAATGTGCACAACCGACAGCATTCAACGTAGTGGAAGGGAGAGACTAGCCACAAGCAGGGGAGATCATATGGAAAATGTACAGTTTATTAAGAGGGCAGGGGACCGATTTTGATTCTGTATGTCATATAAGAGTGAGAGCAAGATATGTAGGGGAGTATAAATACGCTTGGTTGATTGAAGACAGTCTATGCAATATCTCGTAGGTGCGGTCAGAGGTGTGGCAAGGGCGGAGCATCATAGAAGTGCCAGTATGCAAGTCCATGCTGACTACAAAAAAAAAAAACCACAAAGAAAAGCCAGACCGGAGTCCTGCGTATGAATGAGTCGAGTAACAAAATATAGCAAAATCCATAGAGGACATAAAAAAAAAGTGGAACAATACATACAACCTTATAGCAGTTAAGCAGATATGAGAATAACCGGCAATTTAAGACACATGTGAGAGGAGTGAAACCTAATACAGTATCACAGATTGGACCCATGGAGTACCATGCAGTCATCCTAACTCCTCACATCCCGACTTCCCCTCAAAACACGTAATAGTCCCTCCCATCCCACTCCCACCAAATTCACTGCAAATTAAGAATCAAGTAGCGCCTCGTGTCCGTAAAGGAGAAATAACAGAAGTTGGGCAAGGGAAGGGGAACTAGGCCCGGGGGGTTCATTAGAAGCTGAAAAAGATGGCTCTGTGTTATCAGAGCAGAAATTGGTTTGGTATTAAAATAAGCCTTTGGAAGGAGGGAAGGGGGTCCGGTACCACGGGGTATATTGGCAGGGATGAATGACGAGGTGATACTTGATTTCAATGTATCATGTTACAAGCAAGAATATGGAAATGACCACCCATAGGCCAGGCCCCCCACCCTCCAAAGCTAGACACCCACCCCGGGTCCGCCCCGTCCCTAAAAATAAGCATAAGTTAGCTGGGTTAACCAACTTCTTATAAGGGACACTAAAGGGAAATAAAAGGGATCGTGATCATTGTAGACAAATCGAATATGATGGAATTTATACAGTCTGCCTCCGACCACTGCAAGACCTTCTAAAGGTCCCTAGGGATCAAATGAAAGGACTAACAAAGGAGAAGCTTAGAGGGTCTAGGAACTAACACTCTCCAGGGGCTCCATACAGCGGACACATCAGCAAAAGCAATACAGCAAGGGTATGGTAAATGCTAAAGGATCCTCTCCCAGGTAATCATTAGAGGCAGGAAAAATACTACAACATGGGGGTGAGAGGTCATAGAGGTTTCTATAGAGATATAGCAGAAATGGCAGTCCATGAATGCAGCTGAGGCAGTATGCGCAGGGGTCTTCGTGCTCATTAGACTGAGACAGACCACAACCACAGAGTCTTCTGGAGGACCTGTGCGAAGGCTGATGAGGGAGGCACTAGAAAAGAGGAAAGGGAAAGTGTTCCATGTAGAGGTCTCAGAAGACTCGAGGAGCTACCAACATGGTTCCGGAGCTGGATGAGAGGGACTCGGGAAAGTCGTTCTCTGGATGAATATTGGTAGTGAGAGAAAGTCAGGGAGGAGGACGCCGGCCTTTAAGCTTCATGGCAGGGTCTGCGGTGCGCTGGAGAGGCAGTAGGGCTGTTGGAAGCTGTAGGGACACTGGCAGGAAGTCTCAGAGGCATGGAAGGACCCGATCGGCATCGGCAAGGAAAGGTGGCCTGCCCATCCATTTCGCTAGATACTCAGCTAGAATCTGGAGCAGGGGGAAGATGCATTGATCTGTGCCAATCAGGAAGCTCAACTATAGGAATGTCCAAAGTGGCACAGAAGCTGGGCAGATCCTCTGGAACTCGCAAGTAGGCTGTGCGCCCCTGAACCTGAGCAGAGAGACAAAATGGAAATCGCCACCTATATGGTATGCTATGGGAGCGCAGGGTGTCCAGCAGGGGGCGAAGGTCTCGCCTTTGTTGCAAGGTAATGGAGGAGAGATCTTGGAACAGTTGAATCTCATTGCCTTGATATAAAAGGCTCCGGGTATGACCAGAGGTGTGTGGACTGACACAGGGAAATGCAGGCTTCAGGTATAGTGTAAATAAGACAATTTATTAAGACTAAACAACACAAACGCAGTGCAAGGTAAACATAACACAGTGCAAACAACCCAACCTCCAACAGATAACCATATATATAATCAAACGTAGTCGGGCAGGCCGGGTCGGTAGCAAACGGGCAAACAGGGTACCAGGAGCGAGCGGAAGAGTGGTCAGGAATAGCCGAGGTCAGGACAGGCGGAGTTCATTCAGAGTCAGGATCAAAGCAGAGTCAGGATCAGGCAGCAAGCAGACAGGATGCAGGTACAGGGCTCATTGGAAACATACACCAAGGCACTGACTGCAGGTCTGGCCATTCCTTAAATACAATTCCTGCAATCAGCCTCAGGTGATGGCTGATTGCAGGAGTGAGCTTCTGGTTGCTGAGAGCACCCGCTGGCCAGCCCTGGTACTGCAGCCCACACGGCAGATGAGTCCCACCACTAATGGTGAGTCCATTCCTGACAGCGTCTCTTCTCTCTGGCCCTTTTGAGGATATCTTCCTTGACTGGGAAGAGGACCAAACAACATACCACATCTCTGGGTGGATCAGAATCTCTACTCCTTGGGCGAAGTGATCTGTGTGCACATTTCAATTCAATGGGTGCAGCAGGAGGGCGGCCCAGCAGATCATTAAAATCGCAATGATGGTTTTAGGGATGTCATGTTGTTGTACAGATTCAGGTAGGCCACGCATTCTGATATTGTGTCTGCGACCCCCAATTATCCAGGTCTTCAATCTGCCTATAGAAATCCCGAATATGTGCTGTATTCGAGGCTGACAACTGCTGGATCTCCATAATGGCATCTGAATTAGATCTGCTTGTGAATTCTACCTCCTCTAATCTAATGGAACAAGTGAAGATCTTCTCTTAAATCACTGAGGGCTGTAGTAAAGGTAGCTTTAATGTCTGCAGGCTGTGGCCTGCTCTCAGAGAGAGTGTATGGGTATCTGAGGAGAGATCATGCTGTGGGATAGATTCTATTCCAGCCCCAGTGTCTGTGTTCCGTGTGCTCTGGACGCATACTGTTGCTGTGGAAGGAGGAGGGGGGGGAGAGGGGGGTGCTGCATGCAGCCTGTCCCTCTGCTGGGAGCGGAACAGCTCCTGTATATGGCGGGATTGCTGGGGGTTGTGTGCCCGTGGGGAGCGGGAACGGGAGCCAGAGGCATTCCAGTCTGCTCTCCCCATCGTGGTATAGCTGAATCTCACCCGCTCCACGTGCAAATTCCATGCAAGGTCTCAAGCCAGCGGGAGCTCTCGTGTCACGTTGCCATCTTGGATCGCAGCAGACCACGCCCCCAGGTACTCTAGTGAAGAGGCCTACAGAATTCTGAGCTTGTCAGGTGAGAGCAAAGGGAAAGACTCCCTGACAGAATCTACCTCAAAACACAAACCTGTAGACAGCGGTGACACCCTGACAGATAGCTCAGATGATGGAGAAGAGGTCCATACTATGGTCAGGCATACCCAACCTCATTCCCAGGTGTCACGATATAAGGTCAGGTTCAGAGACCAGTTGCTACAGCAGTTGTAAGGCTTACCTGAAACCAGCAGGATTGGTACACCAGCGGCCCACCCTGGGAATGACGCAGGCTCACCTGAGGTGCGGGGTCTAAGCATCCACCGGTCTTCCCCAGAGCTCCTAATGGTAAAGATGGATTTGGCTGCGTGTGAATGCCAGGTCGCAGATCTCAGGATCACCCCACCAGGGAATGAGTAGGCTGGAAACCAAAAGCGGATCAAACAGTTCAGGGATCAAACAGAAGCGGAGTCAGTCACAAGCCAAGGGGTCGGTCACCAATGGTAGTAGATAGGATGAGGCAGAATCGTAGTCAGTAGCAAGCCAAAGGTCGGTAACGTAGATGAAGACAGCAGCAGGAACAGTAAGCAGGATATTGGCTGGTAAGGCACAATAATCTGGCAACCAGGAAGTGCAGAGACATGGCTTTTATAGGAAGTTCATGGGAGGAGCAAGGAGTTCAAGGTTCAAGACAAAACAGGGCAAAGGCAGGATCATCCAAAGAATTGTCAAGGGAGCTGTCCAGCATTCCAGGTGGCTCAGCGAGAAGAAACACTGTCTCTCACCGCAGAAGGCCCAGGTTCGATTCCAGGCTCTGACACCAGGTTGCTGAGATGTTACAATCGCATGATGATTCTCATATACAGCAGAGTGCCAGTACTAGTGCCGCGCTACCTTTTGGTGAACTGATGAGTACCAGCGGCCTAGCACATCCTGGTCTTTCACATACCAGCACTGCAGTATGACTTGGCGACGTGACAAGTCCCATAAGTGCAGTACAAGCTGGTGCGATGGCGAGCACAAGTATTATCCTGCAGCCACCAAGAATTTGCACACAGGCCCATAGAGCTCCTAGTATCCTTCTGGATGTGCTTGCAAATCCCGATTGGCAGCCCACAAATTCTTCAGCACCCTTACTTCACCCTTTCACTGCCCAACCCGGAATTCAGGTGGAAACAGCACATTTAACTCCTCCCCTTGATTTTTTGGAGCTGTTTTTCACGGAGGATCTGTATGCATTGATTCTGGATAAAAGCATTTTATATGCACAACAATGTATCGCCGCCGACCCAAATTCAAACCTTGCCAGACCAGTCGCATGGAAACTCGTTACGGTTTCCGAATTTACATTTTTTTGGGCCTAACCCTCAACATGGGCATTACTAAAAGAAATGAATTGCGGTTGTATTGGTCCGCAGACCCGATTCATCATATGCCGTGTTCTCTGCTGCCATGGCCAGGCATAGATATGACAGTATAATGTGTTTTATGCATTTCAATGACAATACACTCTGTCATCCTCGGGGTGACCCTGAATTTGACCGGCTTCACACAATTCAGCCCCTCGCAAATCACCTTAACCAAAAATCTGCAGATGTCTATACTCCCCAGCAAAACATCTGCATTGATGAGTCCCTCATTAATTTTTCTGGCTGCCTTCCATTCAAACAATTTCTCCCCAGCAAGTGTGCCAGATATGGGGTCAAGATGTAGAAGACCTGTGAGAGGACAACAGGCTATACTTATAAGTTTCAGATTTACGAGGGAAAAGATAGTCACGTGGAGCCCCCAGGATGCCCAGACTACATGGGGAGCAGTGACAAGATAGTTTGGGACTTAGCGTCATCCTTTTTCCATATGGGGTACCACTTATACGTGGACAATTTGTATTCAAGCGTGCCACTATTTAGACATTTGTACAATCTTGCAACTGGCGCATGTGGCACCATGTGACCTAATGTGTGCCCACCATTAGAAGTGGGTGGATGCAGGGCAGTTGTCAAGGTCCTACCTTTCCTCAGGGCTTGTGCTGCTCCATGTGCTGGCATCCATCTTAGGTGTCTGCAAAGCATTGTGGGATCCTTTATGCTTTCAGCCCTCTGCGGCTCCTCCCACGAGGTGGCGGCTTATCACATTTAAGTCCACTGTTTGTAGCTGTCCATTGCATTCGTGTCCTGTCTGTTGCACAACAGCAAGCTCCTGTTCAGTTACTCATTGCTCTCCTGGATACCGACTCGGCTTTGGCAAAGACTCCTCCTGGCTTCAGACCCCGGCTCTGGCGACCATTCTTCCTGGCTTCTGACCCCGGCTCTGGCGACCATTCTTCCTGGCTTCTGACCCCGGCTCTGGCGACCATTCTTCCTGGCTTCTGACCCCGGCTTTGGCTACGATTCTTCCTGGCTTCTCACCCCGGCTCTGGCGACCATTCTTCCTGGCTTCTGACCCCGACTTTGGCTACGATTCCCGCTGGTTCTCGACCTGATTGCCCTGGAAGACGACTTCGGCAGTAGAAATTCTGTCCTACCAAGTCATCCGCTGTTGCTGTTGGACTTGCATAGACTCTTGCCTTGTTTTTGTGTAAATAAACCTACCTTTAATTGCACCTCCTTGTGTGTCTGGCTCCTCGCTCCCTGACAGCAGTATATTCTAATGGTGGGCATACCACACACTTTTTCTGGCAGAGATTTCTTCTCTTTTTTTCATTCAGTCCCCAGGCTGCATACAAAAAAAAGAACATAGCATATACACCCAACAAAGACCAGCGACGTACTGGTATATTACTGGACTTTGAATGGTTATACCAGGATGATGCTACAGCTGCAGGATCATCCTGGTATAGTTTTTTTCAGCCAGCGATCGGCTTTCATGTAAAAGCAATCCTAGTGCCTATTTAGCTGCAGGATTGCTTTTACAAGCAGCGGAAGATGATTTCCCCCCCCTCCCCCGCTGCCTTCCACGGCCTTCTTGGGCAGTCCCGTGCCATCGGGGGGACCTGAGAATGCAGCCGGTGTTTCTGCCAGCTGACCATAGAGCTGATTGGAGACCAGAATGGTGCCAATCATCTCTATAGTCTAAGAATTCGGAAGCTACAAGCATTTCATCACTTCAGTTTCGCAGGATATAAACAGCGCCATTTGTAAATTGGGAAAGCATCTGATCACCGATCTTGGTGACATGAGATAATGTAAGGGCAGAGGAGATATCCAGAGTCTGATAGACCCCAGATCTCTCAACAAAGAATATATGACAATGCCCATTGAAGTTATAGGGGATATTTGCATTCCCTCTGATAGCATTAAAAGTGATAAAAAAAATGGAAGGTACAGTGTAAAAATAATTTTAAAAAATCAAAATAACTAAAAAAAAAAAACTCGCCCCTCCCATGCGTGCACACCTGTGTGCACAAGCCTTGACCCTATGCCGGTATGTAAACAGTGGTTGCACCATGCATGTGAGGTATCACCGTGAACGTCAGATCCAGGGCAGTAATTCTAACACTAGACCTCCTCTGTACATCTAAAATGGTAGCTTGTAAAGGCTTTTAAAGTGTTTCCTATGGATATTAAAAATGTATGCAGTTTGTCGCCATTGCACGGGGCATGCGCAGTTTTGAAGCATGTCATGTTTGGTATCTATTTACTCGGCATACCATCATAGTTTATATTTTACCAAATAATTGGCCAATATATTGTGTTTTTATGCATTAAAAGTAAAAAAAAGTGTATTTTCTAAAAAAAAATTGGCTTTTGAAAAATCGCTGCGCGAGTACTATGTGCCATACAAAATTGTAGTACCCACCATTTTATTCACTATGGATTCTGCTTTAAAAATATATGTTTGGGGGTTTAAATTCATTTCCTAGCAAAAAATACTGATTTTTTTCATGTGAACAAAAAGTGTCAGAAAAGGCTTGGTCTTCAGGTGGTTAGAAGAGTGAGTGATGTGTGGCATAAACTTCTAATGCTGGGCATAAAACGCCCCCACCCCCCAAAATGACCCCTTTTTGGAAAGTGGACACCCCAAACTATTTGCTGATAGGCATGTTGAATCAATAGAAGAATTTATTTTTTTTACCACAAGTTTTTGGAAAATGACAAAACATTTTTTTTTTACACAAAATTGTCACTTAAATGATTTACTGCTCACACAGGCCATGAGTATATGTGGAATTACTCCCCAAAATACATTCTGCTACTTCTCCTGAGTATGGGGGTACCACATGTGAGAGACGTTTTGGCAGTCTAGCCAAGTACAGGACCCCAAAATCCAATAAGCACCTTCAGGCTTTTAAAGGGCTTTATTTCCTCATTACACTTCCAGACTACCTATCACAGTTTTGGAGGCCCTGAAATGCCAGGATAGCACCTAAGCCCCCAAATGACCCCTTTTTGGAAAGTAGACACCCCAAGGAATTTGATAAGAAGCATGGTGAGTACTTTGCAGATCTCATTTGTTGCCACAAGTTTTTGGAAAATGAAGAAAAAAAACAAAAACTTATTTTTTCTATTCTTTTTTTATATATTTCAAAACGTTGTGAGAAAAAAATGAGATCTGCAAAATACTCACCATGCCTCTTTTTAAATTCCTTGGGGTGTCTACTTTCCAGAAAGGGGTCATTTGGGGGGGGGTTGGTGCTATCCTGGCATTTCAGAGCCTTTGAAACTGTGATAGGTAGTGAGGAAGTGAAATGAGGAAGTTACGCACCTTCAGGCTTTCAAAGTAGTCATTGGATTTCAGGCTGCTGTATGTGGCTAGGCTCCCAAAAAGTCTCACACATGTGGTATCCCCATACTCAGGAGAAGAAGAAGAATGTTTTTTGGGGTGTAATTCCACATATACCCATGGCTTGTGAGAGAAATAAATCATGTAAATGACAGATAGCTTAGGGTGTCTACTTTCCGAAAAAAGGGGTCATTTGGGGGATGTTTGTACTTTCCTGGTATTTGGGGGTGTATGTACTGTCCTGGTATTTGGAGATGTTTGTACTGTCCTGGTATTTGGGGGTGTTTGTACTGTCCTGGTATTTGGGGGTGTTTGTACTGTCCTGGTATTTGGGGGTGTTTGTACTGTCCTGGTATTTGGAGATGTTTGTACTGTCCTGGTATTTGGGGGTGTTTGTACTGTCCTGGTATTTGGGGGTGTTTGTATTGTCCTGGTATTTGGGGGTGTTTGTACTATCCTGGTATTTGGGGTGTTTGTACTATCCTGGTATTTGGGGTGTTTGTACTATCCTGGTATTTGGGGGTGTTTGTACTGTCCTAGTATTTGGGAGGTGTTTGTACTATCCTGGTATTTGGGGGTGTTTGTACTGTCCTGGTATTTGGAGATGTTTGTACTGTCCTGGTATTTGGGGGTGTTTGTACTGTCCTAGTATTTGGGGGTGTTTGTACTGTCCTGGTATTTGGGGGTGTTTGTACTGTCCTGGTATTTGGGGGTGTCTGTACTGTCCTGGTATTTGGGGGTGTTTGTGCTATCCTGGTATTTGGGGGTGTTTGTACTGTCCTGGTATTTGGGGGTGTTATACTGTCCTGGTATTTGGGGGTGTTTGTACTGTCCTGGTATTTGGGGGTGTTTGTACTATCCTGGTATTTGGGGGTGTTTGTACTGTCCTGGTATTTGGGGGTGTTTGTACTGCCCTGGTATTTAGGGGTGTTTGTACTATCCTGGTATTTGGGGGTGTTTGTACTGTCCTGGTATTTGGGGGTGTTTGTACTATCCTGGTATTTGAGGTATTTGTACTATCCTGGTATTTGGAGATGTTTGTACTGTCCTGGTATTTGGGGGTGTTTGTACTGTCCTAGTATTTGGGGGTGTTTGTACTGTCCTGGTATTTGGGGGTGTCTGTACTGTCCTGGTATTTGGGGGTGTTTGTACTATCCTGGTATTTGGGGGTGTTTGTACTGTCCTGGTATTTGGGGGTGTTGTACTGTCCTGGTATTTGGGGGTGTTGTACTGTCCTGGTATTTGGGGGTGTTTGTACTGTCCTGGTATTTGGGGGTGTCTGTACTGTCCTGGTATTTGGGGGTGTTTGTACTCTCCTGGTATTTGGGGGTGTTTGCACTGTCCTGGTATTTTAGCACCTCAAGAAATGTGATGAGCAGTCAGAAAGTAAAAGCTGTGTAAATTCCATTATCTCTCCCATAGTTTGTAGACGCTATAACTGTCACACAAAGCAATCAATATACACTTACTGGGATTTTTTTAACCTAAAACATGTAGCAGAATACATTTTGGCCTAAATTTATGACAAAATTTTCGTTTTTTTGGATATATTTTATGACCGAAATGAAAAAATATAGTTTTTTTTCAAACTAAAGGGTTTGGGTCACCACTGGCCAGCAGATCCCCCTGCGGATCCATTTCATCCACTGGTCACTGACTATCTACTGGACAGGTACAGGCAAACCTGTCATTGTGTGCTGTCATCATTTCCAGCCACTGGCCGGGGTCATCTGGTGATTCTCCATTAGCTGCAATACCCAGATGCCTTGGTCTTCTGGTTGTCCTGAGAAGAGGGGCCGGTTGCCTTTCCTCCCTTCCAGATGGGTTCAGTAGTCCTCCAGGTGACAGGCATTCTGTTAGCCGCATAGAAGTCAGCTATTTCTGCTGCTTGATCCCCTGTCTAGGGATCTCGGTCGAGTACAAACTGCCGGACCTCAAAAGGACATGTCTGTAGGAACTGGTCCTTAATCATTAGCTCCTGTAGGGCGTCAAAGGTGCTTATGGACAGTCCCTTTAGCCATTGCCGGAAAGCAGTGACTGCAGATGAAGTCCGTGTAGCTGGTATGCCCTGGTATGAGGTACTGTGCCCATTGCTCCTTGGGCAGGAGGTATTGATGACAAGTCCTCTCAAATCCTTGTAAAAAAGTGTCCATATCCCCATCCAAGTCC
>NW_028317939.1:45000-50000 GCF_062004578.1 Staurois parvus
AAGTCTTTGGGCATAGGGGGCATTAAAGGGCCCATTAATTTGTTGGCGTACCTTATGTACTTGTAGAAGGTCTCTCCCAAGAAGTAGAAGAATAGAGGCATCTGTCTGGATAGCTGGAATAAGGTGAGATATTGAATTGAGATGAGGATGATGACGGGCTACTTCTGGTGAAGGGATCTCTGTTTTATCATCCGGTATCATATCACACTCTATGAAAATGGGAAGTGAGAGATGAACTCTCTTGCCAAGAGACTCAATAGTAAAGTCAGTAGCTCTTCTTCCTGAAGTTTCTATCATTCCTGCATATGTCTTTAGGGTGTATGGGATAGCACTTGATGTAATGTTGAAGGCATCGAAAAAGTCTGACCTTGCCAGTGATCTGTTACTATGTTCATCCAGAACTACATACATCTTAACTGCCTTCTCCTTTCTCCCTGTGGGGTACACTGTTGCTAGGCAGATCTTGGCACATGAGCGTGGACTTGTACTGTCGCCACAGATTTCAGTGCATGTGGACATTACTGGGGTAGCCGAATTATCCTTTTGCTCCCTGCCCTCATCTTTCTGCTCTTCAGCGACCTCTAGTGGTTGATGCAATGTATCAGGGTGTAATGCTGTGATGTGTCTGTTACTGCCACATTCTGAGCAATCCACTTGTATTTTGCAGTCTTTTGCTAGATGCTTAGTGGATCCACAACACTTGAAGCAGATGCCGTTTCGTCTAAGAAAGGCTATCCTTTCCTTGATGGGTTTACTTTTGAACCCTTTGCACTTGTTTAGAGGATGGGGCTTTTTATGAAGTGGACAAAGTCTGTCAGGACCTTCAAAGGTGTTTACCTTGTAGCTGCTTGGACAGCCTGGGTCCTCAGAGGGAACCGTTGTCTTGTGGGCGATCACTGAAGTCCTATTGTAGGATCTAAGTGGCTTTTCTGCCTTTGGCAGTTGACTGCTGGTGATGAAGGAAAAGCTGGGATCACACCGGATCCTTGCTTGCTGCTGTACAAATCTAGAAAACACAAAGAAAGGGGGGAAGGGGACATCATATTCTTCTTGGTATTTGGCTCCAACACTCACCCATTTTTCTTGCAGGTTGTGAGGTAGTTTCTCCACTATTGGCTTAGTACCGCTGGCGGTATCTAAATGTGCAAGTCCTCTTAGATAGCCTTCTTCTTTGGCACACTGGACTTCCCAAAGAATATCACACAGTTCTTGCAGTTTCAAGTTGTCTTTGCTGTTTAGCTTGGGGAAAGACTCAAGTCTTTTCATTAGAGCACCTTCAATTGCCTCTGGTGATCCATTTCTTTCCTCTAGCCTTTGCCAGGCCATATCAAGTCCTGCTGGAGGGTTAAATATATGTATCCTGCGCATCCTTCTTGCATGTTCTGCTGACTCCGTCCCAAGCCATTTCATCATCAGGTCCAGCATCTCGGCTGCTGATAAGCCTAAGTCTTTGACTGCATACAGAAAAGAAGACTTCCATGCCCAGTAATTCTCAGGGCAGTCATCAAACCTGAGAAAGCCCGAATGAACCATTTCTTTACGGATAAGATATTTAGTGACATCTTGTGTACTCTGGTGTTTGGATTGCTGTACTAAGAATTCATTTTTAATTGCTCTGGTACTGCTGGCCTCATCGGTTTGTTTTCGTACGCTCAGGGGTTCTGCTGTTCTTGGTTTAGATTCAGCTGATTCTGGATTAGTTTGTTTTTGTACACTCAGGGATTCTGCTGGTCTTGGTTTAAATTCAGCTGACTCTGGATTGGGGAAGTGTTTTGTTGCATTGCTGCTTGAAAGTTCTTGGACATACTCCCTTGTGCGTTCTACTGAGGAGAGGGGTTTCTCAGGCACATATGGGCCTTCGTGGATAGACCCACTTCCATACCGTTCCATTTCGGCATAAGCTGCGGCCTCTGCTGCGGCGGCGGCGGCTGCACACTGCCGCTGAAGAATATGCAACTTTGCTTCTTGTTCTGATTTTTCTTTTATAATGGCAGCCTCTGCGGCTTCTTTCTCAGCAATTTCCTTCATAACGGTGGCCTCTTTCTCAGCGAATTCTAGCTGAACACGAGCTGCCTCAGCGGAGTTCCACCTGGAAAAAAAATAAAAGTCAGCAGCACAAAAACTGTAGCTTCTGACTTTTAAAATACAGCCACTTACCTGTCCCTGGGTCCAGAGGTGTCCTCACCACCACCGCTGATTTCACCGGCCGTCTTCTCTCTCCAGCGCCTGCATCTTTAGTGTGGGCACCCAGCTGTGACAGCTTGCGGCTTCACAGCCGGGGTGCCCACTGAGCATGTGCGAGAAGCTTTGCACTTTCCTGAATAGCCCCATAGTCTTCTGGGACCTGTCACGTGACACAAAAGACTACAGGGAGGGAGGGGGGAGAACAACTTCTGCTTCCGATCGCCTAGGCGATTGCAGGGGAAGTGGGAGTGGGTACCTGTCAAATTCGGGTACCCGCTCCCCAAAGGTGCCAATCCTTAATGGGGAGTAGGGGACAAAGGCTTCAAGCGGAACTTCCCCTTTTGGGTGGAGCTCCACTTTAACTTCCCTCTCTATACTCCCTTTTCCTTCCCTCTTACATCCCCAAGATGAAGACATTTGTTCTCCACCATTACTATGGCTGTAAACTTCCTTTCAGTCTACTAATTCTATGTGACCTGCTGTTTGCATTACTGTTTTTCTTCATGTCATTTATGCTCCTGTAATTTGTATGACTTCATTCTTCTGTACACCTTTACTGCTTTATGAATTTATTGATATAGTCGGATACATCTACATACAATGATAAATATAATGAATGTGACACTGACAAATGACATCACAATCATCTTCTAAGAGAACGTGTTTAATATTTACCTTTATGGAAGGTGATGACAGAAATCTTCCCTTTCTTGAGTGATGGGTGTCTCTGGTATCTGACGGTTTAGGATGTTTTTGATACTTTGTCCCCCTCTGGTCACTGTGGTTCCTCCTCAATAAGAGACTACATTGTTCTGTAGGGATGTAACGGCTGATGGGAGGAATCACTACACCCAGCAGGGGACAAGGTTTCCAACAAACCCAAAGTATCTGATACTAGTGGCATCCATAGCTCTTCAAGAGAGACTCAATTAGACTCACCATGTCCCGAAGAGGTAAGTATTAAATATTTAAATTCCCAAACACTAGTGCAATACTAAAATATATATATAATAATAGAGATAATGCCATAACTACAGGTAGCCCAGTGTTGCTCCATACATATCAGCGGATAACTGTCTTTGTATTCAGGTCAGGTCTGAACAGAATTATGTAACATTTTGGGAAGAATATACAGCCAAGAAGTCCAGAACTTGATGCCATTATAGCAAAGACCTCCACAGCCACCATGTATTTCCCTCTGGTGCTCAGATAGGCCGGGATCATGGCAATCCAGACACTGCAGAACACCAGCATGCTGAAGGTGATGTACTTGGCCTCATTAAAACTGTCCGGTAATGTCCTGGCTAAAAAAGCGATAATGAAGCTCACAGCGGCCAGAAGCCCCATATATCCCAGGACAGAGTAGAAGCCGATAACTGAACCCTCATTACACTGAATGATGATCTTCCCCTGATAAGAGTGAGTGTCTCGATCCTGGAAGGGGGGAGAAATAGACAACCAAGTGACACAGATTATGACTTGGACCAGTGAGAAGACACAAATGATACAATTGGGCAGTTTGGTTCCCATCCATTTCCTCCAGGGACTCCCAGGTTTGGTGGCCTTAAAGGCAATACACACCATGATACTTTTGGCAAGTAGAGAAGAGACGGCAACTGAGAAGATGACACCAAAAGAGGTGACACGCAGCATGCAGGTCACATCTACTGGATGGCCGAGGAACAAGAAGACACAGAGGAAGCTCAGCATGATGGAGACCAGGAGAAGATAGCTCAGGTTCCGGTTATTGGCTTTAACAATGGGGGTGTCCCGGTAATATATAAATATCCCCAATATTAAACCAGTCAGAAGGTAACAGAGGATGGAGATGGCTGAAAATACTGGAACAATGGTGTCACCAGTGTAGGAGAGAAATTCCACCACTCTTGGAACACACCAATCCTTCTTCTCATTTGGCCATTCATTGTCAGGACATTTCATGCAGTTTTCACTGTCTACAGGAAGAACAATACAAACACAATGAGCATCGGGGTCAGAGCTTCTGAGGAAATGAACTGTCTTGTGTTGTCTCCCAGCTAGCAATGGGATTTCCATCAGTTAATTGTGGGAGATAGATAGATAGATAGATAGATAGATAGATAGATAGATAGATAGATAGATAGATAGATAGAGAGATAGATAGAGTCAGGTCCGTAAATATTGGGACATCAACACAATTCTAACATTTTTGGCTCTATACACCACCACAATGGATTTGAAATGAAACAAACAAGATGTGCTTTAACTGCAGACTGTCAGCTTTAATTTCAGGGTATTTACATCCAAATCAGGTGAACAGTGTAGGAATTACAACAGTTTGCATATGTGCCTCCCACTTGTTAAAGGACCAAAAGTAATGGGACAATTGGCTTCTCAGCTGTTCCATGGCCAGGTGTGTGTTATTCCCTCATTATCTCAATTACAATGAGCAGATAAAAGGTCCAGAGTTCATTTCTAGTGTGCTATTTGCATTTGGAATCTGTTGCTGTCAATTCTCAAGATGAGATCCAAAGAGCTGTCACTATCAGTGAAGCAAGCCATCATTAGGCTGAAAAAACAAAACAAACCCATCAGATAGCAAAAACATTAGGCGTGGCCAAAACAACTGTTTGGAACATTTTTTAAAAAAAGGAACGCACCGAAGAGCTCAGCGACACCAAAAGACCCGGAAGACCACGGAAAACAACTGTGGTGGATGAGCGAAGAATTCTTTCCCTGGTGAAGAAAACACCATTCACAACAGTTGGCCAGAACAAGAACACTCTCCAGGAGGTAGGTGTATGTGTGTCAAAGTCACCAATCAAGAGAAGACTTCA